>NC_031781.1:13908131-14203729 GCF_001522545.3 Parus major
GATCCTGGGATCCGTGGGGCTGGGAGCTGTGATCCTGGGATCCGTGGGGCTGGGAGCCGTGGGGCTGCCAATGCATCAGCCCACTCTTGTCATACACACAGTGCACTAATAGCAATGCCCACCACCAACAACCTCCCCGTGCCCCTGGGGTTTGCAAACAAGCAGCACATCTGGCGCAAGGCAGAGCAAAATGAACCGTGGGGAGAGGAGGAGCAGCAAACGCTTCACAGAGCACAGAGCTCCTCGGAAACTCTTCCCCAGTGGGGCTGGAGCAGCTTCGCCCATTAGCATTTCACAGCTTCACCCAGGGTTGTGGTTGTTTGCAGATCCTGTCAGCTCCTTCCCCTCCTTCTCTGCCTCTTTGTTCCCTTGCCTTGCTGCCCTCACAGCTGGTTAAAATGGCAACCCTTTGATAATCTCTTTTTTTTTTTTTTTTTTTTTTTCATTTAATCAGTTCTCATTTTTGTCAATTCTCTTGTATTTTCCTCCCTGGGAGGCTGAAATGAGGCTGGGAACTGTGTAGCTGAGGTGGTCGTTTGAAGAGTCTCCGGCAAAAAGTTTTGGGGAGATTTGCACTCTTTCCTGCCATAAATACTGTGCTTCCTTAAAATAACTAAATCCAAATAAAACAAATCTAACCTAAGAAAAAAAAAAAACCAACAAACTCCACATAGAGAATTTTATCATGGAGAAAATTTTCTTTTTCACAGTCTTTCTTCATGGCACTGGGAAAATATTGGATACTCCCTGCTCTGTTTTTCTGTGGTTGCTATTTTTACCTTTCCAAAACCCTCCAAGCTTCCCTCTATTGCTCCCTTCTGCTAAATTTCCTCATCATTTTCCTTCTTGGTTTCTCTCCCAGTTTCCAACTCATACAGTGGTGCATGAATATGTTATAAACTCTCAAGGGAAGAGGCGATCTCTCCAAGTATACATTTCATCACACAATGGACAACTGGTTGCAGACTGGGGTTTGACCTCATTGAAATATCTCTACCTACAGCCTGTATCCAATGTCGAATACATCATCAGGGTGCTGAGTTACTGTTATCTGTACAGAAAAATGGGATTTCAGGGAATGGGTGTCAAGAGAGGGCCTGAAAATCTCCAGCATTTTGGGTGTCTTGCATAAGATTCAGAATATTTAAAACTCCAATTAAAATTGCTGAAATAAAAGCAGTATTGGATACAGGACTTATAACAAGATTCAACGTGCTATGGGAAATGCTTTAAAGGTGACCTGCAAATCCTCTTTAATTGCTCTGCTGTTGCAAGAGATGCTGTGTGCCCTCAATAGCAGGGCTGGTGAGGACATATGCTGTGAGTTTAAAACAGCAAATGTAAGTCAAAGTTGGAGAATAAATTCCTTGGAGGTGTGGCTGTACTGAATCACAGCTCCAGTCTTCTGATGAAGATGCAGGTCCTAAATTGCTACCTAGAACAAGGCTGCCTCATCCCTTCCCTCCATTCCAAGCTATCCACCAAACTTCCCTGTCACCCTGCATGCTTGTATCCTCCAGCAGACACTGCAGGCACAGGGG
Organism: Parus major; assembly: GCF_001522545.3. Lineage (NCBI taxonomy): Eukaryota > Metazoa > Chordata > Aves > Passeriformes > Paridae > Parus > Parus major. The sequence goes on from NC_031781.1 coordinate 13,909,673, forward strand.
TGACACAAGCAAAAGGCAGGGGAGGCTCTGAGCATCAAGGCTTGCATCAGCATGTTCAGAAGAGGAAAGATGAGGGCTCAGCCTGGGAGTGCAGAAGATGCAGATAAGAGGGGTGAGGGGTTCTCACTGCTTCTGCTCGGCTGTGCCTGCAGAGGGATCTGGGGAAATCTGGTCCATGCAGAGCCAGAAAAATGTTCAGGTAGCACAGACCCCAGTGAAGTCAGGTCCTTAGGGACTCCTGCTCACCTAAATATCTCATGGGAGCAGCAATTTCTCTCTGGTCTGAGACATCCAGGGTAAATGACAGGCTATTCTGGAGGATTCCATCCACTTTTAGGGATGCTCAGATGCTCCATCTCCATAAGGAAAGAGCCAGGCCAGAACATCATCTCTGGGATGCATTTGGGAAAGGGAGGGGATACATTATCTCATTGGCCTGATTGCTCCTCTTCTCTTTCCTCCCCCAGAAAAGCTGCCAAGAGTAAAAGATCTCTCAGGAAATAAACTCCCACTCCCTTGTTCTCACCATGTGCAAAGGGGATGATGCACCATCCTGGCATGGCTGGGTGGGCAGGGGACAGCAACACAGCTCCAGCCCTACCTGTGCTGCCACAAGAGCTACTTTCAAAAGGGGATTTTGCATTATTATTTTTATAGACATGGAGATCTTCCTCTTGAGTGGAGGCAGACTCAGCTTGGAGGTGGGGGGTGTCAAATACTGCTGTCAAATAGGCTCAGAAACAGACACACATGTATAATACATGCTAGACAGTTTGTCTGACAAATTATTGTTTCTGCTGTCACTTAAATTGTTCCATACGTCATCTTCCCCTCCCATTTCTGTTTCAATCAAACCTGCCTAGGGATGACTCTCCTAGCCCTTCTCATGACTAAACCAGTTTAAAACCCAATTTGCTCCATTCATGCACTGTGAGTTGTACCCATTTCTCTTTTGAAGTTGTGGATGGCCAGGAAGGGGGAAATGACAGGGATGCTTTTTTGCTTCCTGCTCCCTTTTGTACCTGATATTACAGATATAATTATGATGAAAATCAAAGAGCTCAGGGAAAGGTAAAATGCAGCTCCTGTGTTAGCTTTTGGTCACAAGGTAGGTGGAACAGGGACTGGCATGGGATAGATCTGTGCAGAAGAGCAGCTCAGGATGCAGGGCAGAGCTGTCATTAGGTCTCTTCTCCTGGTGACCTCCATCCCATGGGGGACACCAGCACGTGCAGTGGCAGCAGTGATTGTGTCCAAGCCCTTTTGGCAGTCCTTACCACCTAGGAAGAGGAGCTGCAGGTCCACAGCAGTAGCTGCAATCAGGGGATGGGAAATATGGGGACAACTTGTGCCACCAAAGATCATGGAAAGTCTGCCTCCAGCTCTGGTCCAGCAATTCTGGATGGGAGTTAGCTGGCAGACAAACCAGTTTTGTGTGTGAAGCCAGGAAAATTTGCTAGTCTTTCCAGGAAAGTGCCCCTGGCTTTTCTATCCTGCACACCATGCCTCATGTCAGGAAATCACCTCCAAAACAGTCACATGCAGGAAGCTCTCAGCATCCCCCCATCAGCTCTGGCACCCCTGTGCCTCTTTCAGTCCAGCCCTGGCCATCAGCACTGGGGCAGGGGTAGCACCAGCAGAAAGCACTGGAGTAAGGCAGAAAGCAGCTCTCATTTTGATGCTGGACATCCATTTTTCCCCTCTGTGATGTCAAGGTGAATTTGGCTGTTGCATACCGAGTCAGTTCCCTCATGGTTCCTCCTGCCAGCAGCCTGTGCAGGTGAATTACAGCTCAACATGAATCCTGTCTCCATCTAGTACCCTGAAGGTAATAAATGTCTGACTGTTATTAGGAAGTTATTGTCTGAAGCCTTTCAAACAGCAAAAGCAGGGCTTAAAAATACCTCTAAGTGCCACAGCTGCTGAAGGAGTGTGCTGGGGACCAGGCATCTAATTTGCTGCATCGTTCCTCCACCAAGCCTTCTTCTTCCTGGGTAAATGTGCCCCCATGAGGGTCTTTTAGGAGTTCTCAGTATTTCCACTCATTTCCAGCTCCAAGATTTACAATTACTGCAGGCAGAAAAGGCTGTGCATAAACCCCAGTTTGAGGTGGGGATATGGAATTTCAATCTGTGCTGTGCATAACAGGAACCCAGGCCGGGATGAATCATGCTATGTTACTTTGGTTTTAAATTTTTTTTGCACTGCGTAGGATTTTCTGGGGCATATTCCATCAGGCGTGTAATGGTCAGATTCACTCTGAACGTTTATTACACGGTTACTTTGCAGTTCACACACTTCAAATGTCACAAATGGCAACAAAGTGGGCTTAGCAACTTAACAAACCCTTCTGTAGATCACCATGCATTTACTGAGTGGTCTTTATCGCAGCCATTTGACTACTACTTTTTTTGTTAGATTTCTCTGTTCTGAGGTATTTTGATTAAAACGGTACTGAGTAATTTCACCTTTTTTCTTTCATCAATACACTCATTTGTAAATATCCCAGGAATTTTTTTTGTGTCCTCCCACCCAGGAATGCAAATGGCCATTATGTGCTCCCCAAGGTATCTCCAAATAACCCTTCTCCTTTTAACCTTAGGATTTTATTGTGTTAGTTGCTAGGTAACTGAGTAAGATTAATAGCCATCTATTGTTAATTTTGAAGGCGGTCTTCAATTTCCCTGTAAATAGCATTTGGGAGTTGGAGTCCATACCAATAAAAACTTGGAGTCCAGTCCCACTCTGTGGAGAGGAGCACCTGCTATGAAATGCAGAGCCAAGTGGATACATAAAACTTACCCTCTCAAAAAGGGACCTGCCCCTCCCAGACTGGGCAGACTGGGCATTGCTCAGGTGCTGGAGGGACCCTGGCATCTGATGCCAGCGTGGCAGAGTGTCACAGGCCCCCTTCCCTCCCTCCTGCTCCTTTCAATCCCTCTCCTCATCCTTCAGGCTGTTGCTTCCCGAAATGAGGTGAAAGTGCTTCAGCTTTTCCCAGTGCTGTCAGTCCCAGGAACCCCTCAGCACAGCTCTCCCAGCCTCGCTGACAAAGGGGGTGGGAGATGGCCCCGGTTCAGGTGATTGCTTAATGCCTTTCAATTTGAGGCTAAACAAAGCAATCAGGTGGGACTCTGCCAATTTGCACACAACATCCTTGCGCTATAGCAACAAGTAATTTTCTACTATCCCCCCCTCACTCCCTGGAGCTCTCTTTGGTGCAGCAGAATTATTTACTTTATGCTGTAAATTAACACTTCTGCCATGCTACTTTGACTTTTCAGGACCATTTATGAAGATATGGAAAAACAAACCAATTTAGGGTAACTGGCAGAGAGGCAGGTGTCAGCGGGCACGGCAGGAGGTGAGCTGGCAGGAGTGAAGCCATCCTGCCCTTCCCTTGCCACGGCACCTGGAAGTGTCACAGATGTCCTGCAATCCCTCACATTAATCATTCATTTGCCACCCTGCAGGTGGAAAGGTCCTTTTACTCATGTTTTTAAAGCTGTTTTATTGTCTTTTTTGATTGGGAGAAAAGAGTATTTTACTTACCATTTTACAGGGTTCAAACCTGTTTATAAACAGGGGAGAGAAATGCCTGGCAAAACCAGGCTGCTGGTGGTAGCTCAGATCATGAGAAATTAGGTAGCTGGTCAAAGGGAAAAATCAGAAAACTTTATCTGTGGCCCTGAGATGCCAGAAATGGTTTCTTTTCTGGACACCAATGTTATCAGGTTTTATATGGGTGCTAATTTTGTCTGCTGGATCCAGCAGTTCTTTAGCCAAGGCAAACTCAGGGCACACCTGCTGTCAAAAGCTGCTGATTCTCCCAAGTTAAATGCTGCCACACATTTGAGTTCTTGAAAGGCCCAAGCCATTGGGAATGATCAGATGGGAAAAAGCCATTAGTGAAATCTGAATGCCAGTCGTACCTGGAAAGCTTCACATAGCACTTGCACAATGTGGAGGAAAGCTGAAGAGGAGGATACACTCAGGTTATCTTGGGCAACAGCCTCTCCAGGGCAGGCAGGCAGCTCTCAGGGGTTATTCCAGGTGAGCTCTGCACCAGCACAAGGCACACCCACTGCATTTTTCCACACAGAGCAAGATGAAGCTGTCATTGTTGACAAGAGCTGTTGAAATGTCTTGAGGACACCCCACTTTATGCAGTTCAGTCAGCAGAATTTAGAAATATCTCTAAAAAGTGGATCCGGAGGGTATCACCTCTCTGTTTGCCCTACCTGAATGGAGCAGCAGCTCAAGTGAGAGTCAGCAGAGCCTTCTGGGGTTTCCTTAGATCACCGGTACCACAGCTCTGGGTGGACTGTCCCCCTGAGACACGTGGATTTGAGGAGACATGGTGTGCTCAGGGATACCCTGGGAGGAGAACAGTGAAGGAGGGACAGACAGCAGTGTTTCAGCAGCACAGGTAAGAAGAAAGGCCATTGCCTACTGCTCCCACAGACAAAGCTCAGACTCACCGTGCTCCTCCTGTGCTGCCAGGAAACAAACCTCCATGCCCACTGCTGCTCTACATCTCCTTTCAGGAGCTCGTGGATTGTTATTCTAGGTCTCAGTTGTTTGCCAGTTCAGCTGTGCTGCGTTTTCTGAAGCAGGGAAAGATTGCTACCAGTGTGAACCTGCTTGTTGTGAGCTCTGGCACAGCATCAGCCTCAGTGGGAAGTGCAGAGCTGCATGCTCCCACCGCTACACACGTGGATCCTCTCCAAAGGATTACTCCAACCTGGGACCAAGCTGAGAAACTTCATCTGGGAAGTCCAAGCCATGCATGAGGCCACAGCTCCAGCCTCTGGCAGCATCTGGTACCTGCTTGCATCCTCTGCTGTAGGCGGCCTCGCTCCCACCTGAGGGGCTTGGAGACACCACTTGTATTTACTGCTGCTTGTATTTACCAGTAACATCAACTAACCTGGACATGTCTGTTCTTGCCCGTGAGTTTGCAGCGAGCCATTCCCACTTCCCTGCTTTCGGGAGCAATGAAAGCGTTTCACAGGCAATGTCCTTTCTGTGTGGGGCTGGGGAAGGCAGGCAGCGAGCAGTGAATAGCTTCAAAGAGGAAGGTCAGCAAGCCAGCGAGGATGGATTAGAAAAGGACAATGCAGGAAAGACCTGATTAATTTAATTGCTCATCTGAAATGTAGTCGCCGACTAAAGAAGGATGAAGAAATTATAAGCATATGAATGGAGCCAAGTAATGATTTTAAGAGAGAATATCAGAGCCCTGCCTCCCCCTGCACCCTCTGCCCCTCATACAAAGGGTTTTGTATTCAGAGATTACTCCAGGCTTCTGGCTCTTCTCACACTGTCTCTTCAGAAATGGAGACACTGACTACCAACACATGTTTAATTAGCTGCAGCTTGATCTTGCTGCTGACGGCTCAGACTGATCATTAGAGCCAGGCATGTGCCAAAGCCTGTGAGGAGATGTAATGTGGAAACCATTCTGCTCCCAGCAGAACTGAGGTTTTTCCTGGTGGAAATGGATCCTCAGCCTCTGCATTTCATATTCTGCCTTCAAAGACCTGGATCAGCAGCACAAAGGAGAAATGCATTTCTACCTCCTCTTGCTTAACATCAGATCTTCTTGTACTTACAGTCAACAGGTCACATCTCCAAACACTTCAGAACCAAAATGTATAACTAGAGAGAGGCAGAATTTTCTGAGAGGCAGAAATTTCATGGAAAATTTCACAGGTTTTTTTGTTTGGATGGGTTTGTTGTTTTTTTTTTGTTTCCAACTGGAACAAACAAAAGAAATCTCCCCAGGAAACATAGTATAAACGGCACTTGGGTTAGGTAAAAATACGATTTCCCCTCCTCCTCCCCTCCCCAAAATCTGTGCCTTATATTTGCTAATATTAAATAGCTGAAAAATTAAGCCAACTTTGAAGTGGAAACTCAGACTCTTCTGTGAAGGCTGAAAATAACTTCTTAGCATTCTTCATCTCGCTATTGCAAAGAGAGGTCAGAAACTTGTCAACTAAATCTGCTTCTGGAAGGCTACAATTCCAATTGCCTGGATCCCTTCACAAGCGAAAATACTTGGAAAATATCGGAGCGAGACTGACAGGCACCACTTTCGGTCATCACTTCTTCCTCCTGCTGAACGCAAGCCGGAGAGCTGCCTGCAGGAATTTGTACCGCAGAGGGACTCATCCCCTCCCGCTTCGTGACCAACACTACAAAGGGTTGTGACTTCTGGATGAACTCGAACACGGCTCTTGCAGCGACCTGATTGAAAGAGTTCTCCATTTGAAGAGTTCAAGTGATGGGAGAACTTAACGCAGGGCTGAGCCACTCCAGCTGTTAATGACTCCTGGGCTGGGCTGGATTGCTGTGCCTCTGCCTGGTAATGGGAGGTGTCTCACCTCCGTGCTCTTCCCCTGACAGAATGCTTTCTTCTGAGTCAGCCCTCAGTCATCTCTTTGAGGAGTTGTGTTGGAAAAGACACTGTAAAACAGGTCTCTCTGCACTCTTCAATACTGTTTTCAAAGTGTGGCTATGAGGAAAGGAAGGAAAGGAATCATATATCCTGATTTAGGAGTAATTCCGAGACATGGCTTTCCAACAGCCTTCAACAAAATGTGTTTTATTTTTCTGTAGAAGAAAAATGCCCATCATTGGGGCAGAAGGCCAAAGTGATCAAGCAATCACCTCTGTTTCTGAATCTGAACAAAGAGACAGAGGAAGAGTGCTGCAATTGTCACAGAACCTCAGCACTAAGCACACAGAACCCAAGCACTGAGTGTTAAAATGATTTTTCATTATACAGGGCTAGAAGATTAAATACGATTCAGGGTCTGTGTATTAATTCCACAGCATCTCACATTTAAAATCTTTGTAATAATTTATTAAGGATAAATGATAGAAAAGACACTTTTATGAGATTGGTAATTTAAAATAAAAATAGAGCTTTTGAAACACTGTATGTTCTGTTTTCTGCATCTGACAGTGTTTCAGACAGAACAAGGGAAGAATCCTCTCTCCTTTGAAAACAGAAGCTGGAAAAGGCTGGACCTGCCAGCACTGATACCTGCAGCATTTTCTGAGACAAAGCATGAAGAACATACAAGGGAAGGCAGAAATTGCAACGTCACTCTTACCTGCAGTATCTGGGGCAGTGGTGATGTAAGACTGGTTCCACTTCAACAGTTCATTGCCATCCTGGGAGGTGGTCCCTACATTTGCTTCCTTTTAAACCAAATTTCTCCTGCCTGAATTTTCTTGTATATTTGATACTAGCTTTTCCAATTTAGAAAAGTTGGTTTGTTGTTTTTTTTTTTTTTTCACACTTCTTTCCATAACACTGTAAGTGGTGTGGACCAGGCCCATTATCCCAGCTCATCCTTCAAACACATTTGCAAAATGAACTGCTTGTCTCCCTTACATGCCATGTTAAAGGATGTCCCTGGTCACTGAAGCACCAGCCAGTCACCAGACATGTCTGAACAACGCATGGGACATTTCTGAGATGTGCTTGTGTATGTTATGCACCCTGGAGCAGTCCTCTTTGGACAGAAATTTGGGAGCATCAGTCTCTCCAAGCAGCAGGACATGAGTGGGTGGTCATGGCCATTCTTCAAGGTGGTCCCTGGTCCATAGACCCCAACACAGGTTTGGGGCATGGCTCCATATAAACAGCATTCTTCCCATCCCTCATTCCTTTTGCATGGGACAATCAAACCCAAACCTTGAAAATAAACACCAGTACAGAAAGGAATGTTTACCATTCAATGTATTATTCCCTTGTGTACAAAGTATTTTGCCTCTATAGTAGCACACAGGTATTGAAATACGATGGCAAATGCAGCAAGACCATACAGACATGCCATACAGGTATTCTCATTTCCTTTTGAGTAAAAGCAGAAAGAAAAGAAACATTGTACAGGAAAGTGCTTGCAAAAAAATACCCCAGTTTGTAGAAAAATAATGGCATTGATATACCAAATCCAGAGCTCTTTCCTGAACAAGAAATGTCTATTGTCTCTGATCCTCAAAATCTGCTCTATTTAATGATGACTCTTAAGCAATGTCATGATCAGTGCTCTGTCATTTTTTCCCTTATAGTTTATTTTGTATTTTTTAGGTTCTGCTAGCTCTGTTAATAGCTGCTCTGAAACTAGATGGTAGAAATGAATGTGTACAGGTCAAAACAGTATTTCTTTTTATAAATAGCAATTCACTTCCAGTGGTAAAGCACCACTATTTCTTTCTAAAGTTCATAGTGCAATTTTCCCTTTTCCCCTACAGAATTTATACATAAGCAACTATCATTAGAAAAATCACTATTCCATTATTAGTCCTTTCCCCTTTCCCTTTTTTCTCTCTTTCTCTTTCCCTTTTTCCTCTTTCCTTCACCAGTTCTTCAGCTGCCAGGCTGCACCACAGCCCTGCCTGTGAGATGTCTCCCAGCTGACAGGAATGTGTCAGGCCCTGATTGGCAGGCTGACAGGTTTCACTCCAAAGGCTGAACACAGCCCGGCACACACAGGTTATAAATCCAGGGATCACATCCTTTATCACCTTTGATCCTACTCTTTTGTAACACACTGATTACACATCCTTTGGGGAGCTCTGTAAAAGACTCACACAAGATCCCGAGGTTGTGTTTGGTAACTGCTTGCATCCAAAATGGGAAGAGTTATCTGGAGTAGCAGATAAGCCTCTTTGGTTTTCCAAACTGCTGGTAATTTTGTGCTGAAAAGCTTCCTTTCCTTGTACTTTGTGCTCCTGGCTGCCTCCACATGTAAGGTGAAAGGGCAGCACCTTCCTATCACTAAGTAAAGTTGTGGAGAAAGCGATAAAGGATCATAGTCACAGACTACAACAATAACCTGGTCACATCACCCCCGTTCAATGTGCTGCGAAGCTCTGTGAAAGCGTGGTGTGCCACAGGCAGAGGGCTATGTACAGGCAGGAGCCACCACACCTAAGGGACAGGCTCCTCAGTTTGATTAAAAAAAAGCCAACAGCAAATGTCTGGCTGTACATGGGAATGAGGAGAGGCGAGGAGCACAGATGCTTTACCAGGAAGATCCAAAGCAACACAGGAGTAGGCGTAAAGCGGCTTGCTTTTGAAGGGGGGGCAGAATCATCTGTAGGTACAGAGTGATCTTGTTGAAAGGAGGCAGTGAAGCCTCCCTTTGCAGATGGTCTGGGAGTGAGTAGGAAGCTGGGGAAATGCTGCAAATGCCTGCAGGGGAGTACCCTGGCCAAGAGAAGGGGTGTTTGGCTGGGCGTGCTGTCCCCATCCCTGGGGCGTGCTGTCCCCATGGTCCTCACCAGCCCCACGGGGAGGGAACACCACAGGGATGCTTTCAGCTTCACGCTAGGGTTTTGTAACAAAGTCTGTGAGAAAAGACATCTCTTCTGAGCACACAGCCCAGGGAAACATATGGCCTGATCAGCCTGTCTGGGATGAGTTAATACCCCGCTTCCAGATGGAGTCAGGAAGCACAGTGGCACATGCAATTAGGAGACAAAGATATGCTTTTTTAAAAAGTGAGTTCACTTCAGAACTCTAAAAAAAAGGGGCTTGAGCTGAAGATCCATCTGCAGGAATTTTCCAAAACCTCGGGTAGATCATGATTGAATTGCCTGACAATTTTTCTGCTTTATCCCTTTCTTCAATGATAAAGGCACTGGATTAACTAAAACTACAGAGCATTAATAAATATCATGTTAGCACCAAACCAGTCCTTTCAGCACTGGCCACAGAGGTCATGTGAAATTTAAAACATACCTAAAAGATAAAAGATTGCTAATGCAACTAGCACAGTATTCATTGTCATGTTTTCCTTGAGTGCTGTCAGCCTAATCCCTAAAAATAAAAATTTAAGCACATCTTGTCTAATTTCCTCACATAAAGACAGATTGAAATGCCAAAAATACCCCTATGCAGATTGTGTAGCACCGTGGAGGGCCAAAGCAGCCCAAAACTGAAGGAAAATTACTGACTGAAAGTAAACAACTGAATACAGTGACAATAAAGTATCACTTGTCATAATGCTACATATAATGTAGAGTATGCAAAATGCAGTGGTTTGACTGCAGAATTTAACAATAAAAAATAAAAATAGTAAAAGCAGCCTTAATATAATGATTTTACGTACAAAAATATTAAATCAAAATAAATAATCCCAAACATAAATATTATACTGTACATTAGGAATATGCAATCTATATACACATATACACAGATATAAAAGTGGAAGGCAGAGGTATTGCATCACTATCCTTCATCCATCTCTCATCTCCCTTGGCTGCTCCCAGAGAACCTGGAAAACACAGAAAAGGAGCACATTTAGAGTCATCCTGGCCTCTGGAACATCTCACTAGAGAAACTGGCACAAGAGCAGAGCAAAAGTGGGTGCCAGTAAGGTGGGGAGGTGTTTGTCACCAATGCACTCCATGTCTTTTTGCAAGCATGTCCTGATCTGCTCCTTCAGGGCATTTTGGGGAAGATTTTTCCCTCATGCAGAAGTAGCTGAGAACTCACCACTACTATAACACCTGAATGTCGAGGCCTGTTCCAGATGATGGAGTGCACTTCCCACAGTAACCACCACATCTTCCTACTACTTTGGTACCATCCTGCAGGCAAAATCAGAAATAACAGCTCAGTAAGAGCTCAGGAATTCCATGCTGTAGAAGGGCCAGGTCTGGGTTACTCAAGCCACGGTTTTTAGGATCAATAAGAAAACAAATCATGCCAAAATCAATCTATGAAGTCACTGCTGTCTTCAAATATACATAAATGTAATTCTCTTTAGTGCTAGCAGGTCAAATGGTGGACACAAATAGGAAAGGGTAGTTTTGATTTATTAAATTGAAAGCTGCCCAAGGAGAAGGCCATTTGTAGGGTATCTCAAAGGTATCTGCTTTCTCCAGTTTGCCCTGCAGTTGAGTAACAGTAATGAGTAGAAAACATTGGCTCATGCAAGAGCAAAACCACTCGGGGTCAGTAACAACTGCTCAGCTCTGCCTGTGCATGGCAAGGGCATGGAAAGGGTATTTGCAGGCAATACCAGGAAATATCCACTTGGAAGGGAAAGTCCTGGAGTGGCTCCAGAGACAACAGAGGAGGGAAAGTGATGGGGTGAGGTGCCAACCCTCCTCCCTTCCCCACAGCCAGAAAGGACAAGTATGGAGCAGTCCTGAGGCTGACCTGGTCTCCAGGTGAGCCCAGCAAGCAGGGTGCAACTCTGGATTTGAGTCAGGAGATTAATACCTCCATCTGACCTTCCTTATCTCACCTCTGCAGAGTCTTTCTCCTCTTGGTCATTACGATATACGATAGACAGACAGTCCTTGAGGGGAATTCAACCCTCAATTACCAGAAAATTGAACTTAAGCATACAACAAGCTTGCACAAAGCATTTATTTTTAAACGAGCTCCACCCTGCCCTTGACACTATTGATCTGTGACTGCAGCAGGCTGCTATCATCTCCTCTCACTACACCGTTCTTTCTTCTGCTCCTGCAGACAATTATGCCCTTGGAACAGCACTTGACAGATGCTACCAGGTGGTGGAGGATTTTTGAGCACCCCTGTTCCTTAAAGGTTGTTTTAATCCTGCCAGCTATGATGTTTTCTGCAACCCCAAAGTCGACTTCTCTCCTTTTAGAAGGGAAAAACAGAAGAGCACCAGCCAGAATGGACATACAGTGTCTGTGCTGGTCCTCTTCCACCTGTAGCATGGTCAGACCTGTAGCATTAATTCTGCTCTAAGAGCACCAGCACAGAGGAGACTCATGCTCCCCAGAGCCTGGGGGGAGACTGAAAGCAGTACAGGAGAAGATATTTTGCAAACTGCTGTTTGTTAAATGATGGTGACCTCCTTTGGAGAGTTTTAACGGGAAATTGGGATGACTCACATGATGGAACAGCCAAAAAAGCAATGGTTTCTACCATTTCAGAATATGACACAGAAGCAACAGAGTGAAGGCACACAGTGACTGCAGGAGGTGTTAACAGGCAGGCAAATTAAACAGCACAAGTACAAATTTGGCTGTGAGTGACTGTGAAGGGCTGCCTGGCTTACCCTGAGGCTCCAGCCAGCAGAGCCACAGGTAGTGACAGGGGATGGTGCCTCTGCAACACTCCAGTGACTCGAGATTTTCCTAAGAGATAACCCCAGACCAGCAGGAAGGTCCACATCCTCCACGCTTTACCAGCAATGTGTTGGGAACTTGCCTGGCACCAGACCCTAACTGCAGGTCCAGCTCTCCTCTGCAGCCCTGACCCTGTCCTGCTGCCCTGCCCTGTGATGCACACTCCGTGCTGGACATCTCAGGAAACTGATTAAGACTATGTCTGCCCCACAGCACTCAGTGCTTTCAGCTTCATAGTTAATCAGGCTCACTAATTAATTAAACCTGATCAAGTTAAACCCGCGAGGGTCTCGCCCCACTACAATTACGTGCAACACTTTAATGTCAGATGTTCATTTTCTGTTAGTCTCTATTGGAAGATGTTGCCATGAATGACAATGTGGTGATTAAAAACTTCTGATGAGCAGGTACAGCCATAATTAAAGTTACAACTTACTGGGGATTTCTGAATTTCCGACACCGCGTAATTCCCCTGTGAGAGCCACTTGGCTGTTCCCATTAGGGACAGGCCTGTCCCGTACAGGTCTATGCTGAAGCGACCCTAAAAAACAAGAAAAGTCTGGTTATCCCAAAATGGCATGCTCCAGACTCCTGGCATGCCACGGTGTCACTTTTCTGACAGGATTTTGACAGCAATGTTTTCCTTGTTTTCCATTGCTCTGGCCATGATCACCACAAATCACAGCATGGCTCACATTAGGAATTCCTTCTCCTCGGTGAAGACAGAGAAGGAGGAGCTTCAGACTGCTTTTGAACTGCCTTTTCTCCTCAGGTTTGCACTGCTTTACCCCGGTTTTGCACCGTTTTTTCCCGGTTTTGCACTGCTTCTTCTCTGCCGGCTGAGGGCATTGTTGGCTTTCCCATGGCAAACTGCAGAGCCGGACGTGCTCCAGCAGCTGATGGGAAGGAACCTCAGGGATGTGCTGCAGTCACTGTCACTGCTCCCTCCTCAACTGGAGAGGGCACACTTGTCCTTGTTTTCCTTATTTTCCACTGTTTTGTTTTGTTTTTTTTTTTCCCCAGACTAGTGAAATAAAAACTCTTCCATTTGCTTATTTCTTTAAAACAATTAATTCCACCCTTTCTCAAAATGAAAAAGATGGATAGAAAAATAAAGAGTATGCCAGCATCATATGCACCATGGCAGTCCTGCCAGTTTCTGGACCCATGGAGGGATCCTTTGGACACATCCCCGGGCTGACCCACAGCCCAGCACGGCCGTGCAGTACCAGATGGCTGTGAGCTTTGCTCCTTGCACTTGCTGTCTTGGGAATGCTGATTTTCTGTGAGGAGCAAACTGGGTCAGGTGGATGGATATTAGCATTTATGAGCATTCCTGAGGTAAGGAGTCAATCTCTAAGCTGCTGAGCTGTGCAGGAAGGTGTCAGCTCTGAAAGCAGGGAGGGAAGGGGATGCAGAGGTTTGTGCTCTGCTGTCTGCTGCAGCGACTCCCTGTTTAATGCCCTTTGCCAACAATGCCCACCCAATACCTTGGACTGCCCAAAGAGATCACTTATCATCCCCAGCCCCACAAAACGCAGGTGTGCTGGGAACAGGCAGCAAGCCATCCCTAACACAGTGTTATTTGTCCCCTACAGACTTTCAAAAAGCATCTACTCCCTACTGCTCTCTCTGCCCAGCATTTCCACGAAGTCCTGTCATAGACCGATCCCCCTGTCTTCAGCTATGCTGGCAAAACCCAGTTCTCCCCTCACAGACTCTTTCTTCTTCCTTTTCTCCTTTACTGGGTCCCTAGGGAATGTCTCTTAGCCAGCCACTGGCCTGATAACATGGAAAATGGAAACTACTTTCTTCACGTTCACAAAGGGAACTTTCTCCATCACTTTCTCCACATTCACAAAGGGAAAAATTTCAGATCACTGAGATAAGAATGTGCCACTCACAGAAGTTGGGCTGCTGCGACCAGCAGTAATTAAGAGGGCCTGAACATAACAAATGGCACCAATTCCTGTTAAATGCTCTTGTCAAATACCTGCGGGCATTTGGCAGCACTGTAGCAGTCCCCAGCAGTGGCATAAGGAACAGGTCGTCCATCATGTGTCTGTGCAAACTGTAAATCAGTTGCTGTGGAGAAGAGTTGGTGAGCAACATGGAAAGAAAGATGCAGGGAAAGAAACAAAATAAACGTAAACATGCTCTTTGCTAATGTTTAAATTCACCAAAGCTGGCTTCCCACATTAATGTATGACGTCAAGACTACTGTATTTTTATGGAATCAAGATTACTATATTTTTTAATATTAAATCTCCTGACTCATCTCACATGTGATTCCCAGCACATGAACACTGAATTTAGCAGGACACTTAGCTCAGTTTAAATCTTTTGGTGATTTGGGACCAAGATATAAATAACAACAAAACTCAAACCCTTGACTTGAGGTTTATTTCACTATCAAAAAATTCCCCACTTTCAAGAAGGCTACAGCACCTTCTAAATCTCTCTTTTAAACAAAAGCAAACAACATCTCTGCTCTCCTGGCTGCCCCAGCCCAGGGGTCGGGTTTTCAAAGGGAATTGGAGTATTTTGCTCTGGAGGGATCTGAAGTAACTGAGACTCATTTAGATGGGGATGTGAGATAGCTCCTGCCTGACAGAGGTAGGTGCCCAGCTGCTTTTGAAATTCAAAGGGGGCTGGTATCAAATTCCCGGAGGGTGGTTCCTTTGAGATCTTTACCTAGGAGCTTTTACAGATTATTAGTTGCTTTTTACAGATTGATAGACTGGGAGGTCTTGAAAATTAAGTGATAAAACCCACTTATCAGATAAAGAGTCGTTTTACAGGGAAGGATTTTGATTTGCTAAGAAACCACTTAGCTATTTACTGAATGAACTCCCAACAATATGCTGTATTTTTAAAACATTTGCTGGAAACTGATAGCAGTGGAGTCAGGGGGACTGAAACCATAACCCCATGGAATGCTACAGGGTCTCTGGTGGTGGGATGGGCTCCCAGCTCACAGGAATGACAAAAGAGACAGTGTGTTACTCATATTGCACAGCTGTACTCTCTTTCTCCACTGCAAATCCATGTCCCCAGCCCTCAACACAAATTATTTCCCCGTGGTCTGGCTCTGCCCTGACCACTGGGAACAGCATCCCCACCCTGGTGGAGACCCCTGCACTGGGATCTCCTGACACCTCTCTGATTAAAATGGAGGAGTGGGGTGGAGGGTGGGGGCAGCTCCTCCCTGGTTAGGCTTTGTGTCTGAGTCCAGTCTGAACAGAGAAAATATGAAATTTCCAAATGAAATTAAATAAAATTCTTCACAAAATACACTGTGTTGCTGGGAGCATGGAGATACTCATTCTGCAGGGCAGATACACCAGCAATTGCCTTTGTATTTTCCTGTTTTACAGAGAAATAACATGAGCATCTCTGATGTACTCAAGTTGCAGTCTCCAAGTGTAAAGCAGCAAAGAGCTGACCAAGTCTAAAAGCAGCTTTTAACCAAAATTCTCAAGAATATTGCTCACTAGAGTACTACTGCTTGCTTGTAGTTACAGCTATATTTGTGTAAAATAAACATTTTTTTTTTAATGGCAAGGCCCTGTTTTTACTCACTTATTATTTGCATAGTGTTCAGGTCCAGCCTTACTTTGCTGAAGGTGGAAAACCCAGCTGCTGTGTAATCTTTCCTACACTGGCAGTCTTCTCGTCTGCTCCCGTTATATGGACACTCGGTCGGGTTATGCAATCTAAATCAAAAGAAAACCCCTTCTACTCATGACCAGGAAATATTGCCATGGAAAACAAAAACACTGTGAGGTTCATGATTACAGGATTTCTTACCTGTATCCATACACCTCTGAAAAGTTCTCTGCATCCCCGTTTACAAGGGTCACATACTCCTTTGGGCTGTCAGTCTGCATCCCAGAGCAATACACCTGAGAGAGAGAAGCCACAATTGTGTCATGTGCAAAGGCATCACTGAGACAACCAAAGGCAGAAAATCCAAGAGTGGAAGTGAAGACCACAAGCAGAGTCCTCTTGAACCTTTAGAAAACCCATTAACTATCATTCTGTTGCTGAAATGCACCTTTAATGTCTTTCCTTTGACTTGCAGAAAATATTCACCATCTTCAGTGACACCTTTGAGATGTTTAACATCTTTGCAACTCCTTGGTAAGTCACCTGAAACAAAACAGAAATACTTGTAGTCACTGAACAACTATACATCAGAATTTCTTTTGGAACACTCTGAGGCTTCCAAAGCATCAAAACATCTTTTTTATTTTTACCAGGTTTCCCTGAAGTGACTTAGTGCTTACTTGGATGGCTCCCAATCTCTGGAAATACTGCAGATCTCTAGGATTTTGGTAGGAAAAGATGCTGAAGCCACGAGAAAGTCAAAAGAAGGTGTACATCTGCAGACTTACAGTCATGGACATTGTGGCATGTCCTCCTCTCTTCAGGTTTCAGGTCCACATGGCACAAGTTGCTGACCTGGTCGTCGTTGGTCAAACACTGCACTGAGCGGTGCATGACCCCAACTCCACAGGTGACAGAGCACTGCAGGACACAAGACAGAGATTCCTGGTTTATCTCAAGGGTTTATGGGCTCCAGAAGAAAGAACAGAGACAGATGGTTTCCCTTGTACCAAGAGACAGCAGCAAAACTCCAATCCTGTGAAGTGTTCAAGCACAGGCTTAATTTTAATCAAATGAGTAGTCCCTTTGGTAATTAATCCCTTCCTTATTATCATTGATTACTTCAAGACTACATACTTTGCTCAGTGTTTGCACACTTTGCTGGATGAGGCAGTTGGTTAAAGTGAACCATGTGCTCAAGTGGAATTGCTTATTTTTCACATTAGGGAGATTGTTGTTTTCTATGCCAATTGCACCCAAAAAAAGAGACTTGAAATCTTCTCTCCCCTCACCTGCTGGGAAAATGGCTACATCTGTGCAAACACTGGGTCACCCTCAAACCACCCAGATCAAGAGCAATCCTATGTCTGAAATTGCACAAGTTACTGGAGCTACCAAGCAGCAGAGCATCCAGCTACCGAGAATGGGCTATGGGAGGTGGAAGCATCTCGCTCCCCATCTACAACTTGTTCTTTGAAGTACTTGAAAGATGAAAATCAGCTCTTTCTACAGCTACCAGGTTAGGCTATAAAGCAAATGAAGTTGCTCACCCATTTAGAAATGATTATTCTAAAGGAATACACCATGAAGAAGATGGTCTTCAATAATAGCTCATGGTATTCACAGCTTGGGCATTTACTCTTTATCAAGTCCAGTTCCATAAAACTTAGCTAAAGCACTAAGTAGGACTCTGTCCATCAAAGGTGATGGCATTTTACATTAAATCACTTTCAAAATCACAGCTGACAAGGGTCATGGCACTTGGTGGTCACTGGGACATTCAGCAGCCCAAAACGAGGAGAAAGGTCTTGCTCTCTGAAATGAATGCTCTTTGCAGTGAAGCTGGATTAATGAGTTGGGTATTTTGCACTTAAATTCTGAGGGGAAAATACCAATTAATTTGGGCTGAACTCTTTGCTGTAACTCCTCTGTGCTGAGTCACAGGGAGGATCTGAAGCTTCCTATGGGGCAGGAGGAACATAGGTTTCAAATGGCTTTGCCAGTTACCGTGACAACTCCTACTACGTTTTACTTGGCTTGGCACTCATTGCCTTGTAAAGG
The DNA here is from genome assembly GCF_001522545.3 of Parus major. NCBI lineage: Eukaryota > Metazoa > Chordata > Aves > Passeriformes > Paridae > Parus > Parus major. Next base: position 13,927,478 of record NC_031781.1, read on the forward strand.
TTTGACAAATTCCTACAAATGCCTGAGCTGGGTTAATAAATCAAGTTTATGGGAGAAACATCACATTTCAAAGAATGTCAGAAGCCCTAAGAAGTGAAATGTTATCACCTTTACTAAAATTTGATCTTGTAGTTCAGGTCCCAGAAGAGGCTCAACACAAATAACTTTAGCAGAAAGGCCAAGTTCTTTCCCCTGACCTGTCCCATCATTTGTGAGAAGGAGGGGGAGGAAAAAAGAAGACAAGGCTCAAATGACCAGTGTTTCAGCCTAATTCTGGCTCCCAAGTCTTTCTCATACACATGGCCAAGTGGGATCAACTGCAGTTGCCATTGACCCACAAATCCTTCTAGCATAAGGCTTTCAAACTCTTGTTCTTCGCAATGACCCCACTCTCTGACTAAGCATTCAGTACGGCCACAAATGTTGGCTACATCCCAATTTCCATCAATGACTCTACTTGTAGCTGTTGGGACTCCCCCATAGAAGGGGTTCAGTCTGAAGTATGAAGCCTTACACACACCAGGGCTACCACTGCACCAGACTATTCAGTGCATTAATTTAAGCAGCTCTAAAACATTCCCCTGCCAAACTTTTGGTCTGTGTTTAAAAAACCCCAGGTTGCTCCAGTCTTTTTGGACAAAAAATAGAATTTTTCCCGACTTACGCTTCCCCAGTTGCCGACGCGCCAGGAGGCCGAGATGGGGCACTCCCCGAGGTAGCAGGGCTGGATGTTGGGGGGCTGTGTGCCAGGACAGTTGACCATGTTCTGGTACCCGTACTCGTAGTGGTCCTTCCCGGTGTAAATCTCACTGCAGGACACCAGGCGCTGCCTGTATCCCTTCCCACAGGTGACGGAACACTGCGGGCAGAGGAAATACCTGTGAGCACCACATGCTTCGGGAAGGCTGCCCAAAATGTGAGGGGAGGAAACCAGGCTTGTCAGCTTTTAACACAGGAAACTGCTTCAAGGGATCACTGGTGTCTATTTAAGCCAGTCACGAATATTTTAAGTGGCTACTACAAGTGGGCTGGTGCCTGACACTATTTTTCAGCACCCAGTTCCTCTCTGGGCTGGATCTACAGCTGCTCCAGGACTCTCTGCTCTAGGCTGGCCCCTGGGCATGTGTTATTTCTTCCCAAGCACAAAGAAAGGAGCATAAGATCCTTGGGAATTTGGAAATGCCTCTATTACTTGTTTTGGTTTGGTGGTGTTTTTTTGCATGGGAGACACAGAGATAGAAAATGGTCAAGCTTGACCCAGGATTGCAGGTACTTGGCAGCATCTAGAAGAATGAGAAATTTTTCATTGTAATTAGAGGATAAACAGCACTTCTGCCCTCCTCATCAAAGGGCTGAGTGGGACCTGGAGAGAGCCAAACTCTGTCTCTGTAAGCCCTCTTCACCTCTCTGTCTTTATGTGCATGAGTGCTCCCAGGTGCTCTCCCTGGCATTGGGAGTGGGTAGAGGGTGCCTGGGCAAAGAGCAGCCAGAGCTCCAGCCTGACAGGCACCTCAGTATTTCTCTTGAGAAACCACTCAAGAGGTTTCTCAAGGAGACCAGGCTGCTCTGAGATACTCTCATGTCTCTGCATTTCTCCCTCCTTGCACTAATTCAGGTGGCTTTTCTCTCCTCCCCCTCAGTCCTGGCATGTTTTCTTTTTTCCCCTCTCTTGTTCTTTCTTTTTAATCAGTGCTGTGTCAGCAGCTGCCTTGTCATTTCCCTCTGCTGTTTCTCCAACTGGAAAGTAATCCTTCACTGGCAGCAGAAGGAAACAAGCTGAGATTAGCCTGGGTCCTCCTGCATGCGGCGCCCGCTGCAAGGAAAACTCATCTATTTTCCTTTCCTCCCAGCTGTGAGAGTGAATGTCCTGCCTTCCCTCACTCTGGGTCCTTGCCCCTGAAAAGACAGCACTGAGGAAGGATGTGCCTCCATGGTCACCCCCAGGCTTGCCTCTGCCCCATGATGCACACCGGACCCTTACACAACTTACAGGGCCCCAGAGTCCCCAAGAAGTGAATGGGAATAAAACCAATTAATTAAATAAATGAAATAGACCAGCAGAAAATCAAAGAGGGTGCCTGCTGAATGCACTGTGCTTTGGAAGAAAATTACCTCCAGATAGTATTAGCTAGGACCCTGATCACACTGCTTTTAGTCTTTAATATCCTGGTTGTGTCCCACAGCACTGCTCCTTTCTATCCAACAGAGAGACTGCACACCGAAATAAACCAAAAAATAATAATTAAAACCCACAGCTCTGCCTTGCCACCGTTGATCTGAGTTGCAATACCTCAGCAAGGGCAGTGCTGAGAGGAGGAGAGCATGGCCTGGTGCAGGGCCAGGGTGGGGACTCACCTCTGACCACTCTCCCGTGATCCAGATGTACTCGCAGGGGGGCAGCCCGCAGCTCTCCATCTCGGCGGGGCGTTTGCTGGGGTCGCAGTAGCTGCTGCTCTGCAGCTGCTTGTTCTCATCCACACACAACACCTTGCGGAACCGGGACGCCTCCCCGCACGTCTTCGTGCACTGTGTGCAAGAAACAGCAGCTCATGCAACCCCTGAGGGACTCCAGAGAATGGATCCACATCCAGAGCGAGCCCTCCTCCCAGCAGCCCCTCTAAGCTGTCACTGGTGTCACCTGGGGGAAAATTTCCAGCCAGGATCCTGCTGTGCCACGTGCTGCTGCCTGTGCCAAACCGCTCCTGTCCTCGGGAGGTACCAACCCAAAGCCACAGGAGAGAGGAGAAAGCAAGGTAGCAGGTATTGGGATGGGGCAGATGTGGGGTCCAGCTGTGATAGAATCAAAAGATGCAGGATTGGGCAAGCTGGGCCAGGAGATAGGGCAAGGGGAGAAGAAACCCCCATTATTTCAGCCTCTAGTAAATACAGCTGTTTGGGGAATGACAACTCAACTATCCCCCTTGCAAAAATCACACTGCTGCACATTTGGCTGGGGGGAGCCCCTTCCCCAACTCTCTGCCTTGGCATGGGGGCACATAGAAACACAGAATCATCATAGAATAGGTTGGGTGAAAAAGACCTTAGAGACCAACTCATTCCAACCCACAGCCATGGACAGGGACATCTTCCACTAGAGCAGGTTGCTCAGAGCTTCACCCAGCCTGGCCTTGAACACAACTCTGCAACCACTGCAGTGGAGGCAGCCCTGCAGGTTTATTCTCTTTTAAACACTGCCCTGCCTGATATTAAGAGCAACCCATGCCAGCCAAGTACAACTGCTCCCCAGGGCCTTCTGGAAACTTCAAGGACTCAGTTCTTTCTCTGCTTGTCTTGGAAAAACGAGCCTGACTGTGAGGCTGTGTTCCTGGGAGTGAGGCTGTCCTTGGAGAGCATCTTAGAAAAACACATAAAACAAAATAAATCAGTGTAAGAGCAGCTGTCTAGATAAAACCCTATTTTCTTTTAGTTATTGCCTGTAATGGACTTCTAACACTTTCAACTAACTGGATTAACAAGGAGAAAAATGCATGAAAATAATCATTTTATAGAACATGTAGGAAATGTCTTCCCCTTAAGGAAAAGGATAAAACATCCAATCAGACCATCCCTATCTGTACAGAAACACCATTTGAAGTCACCTAGGTTTGGAACACTGTGCCAGTTTAATCTAGTTAGAGTCTTACCCTCCAAACATCATTTCCAACCTCCCTGAAGCAGCTCCTGCTCTCCTGGCTGGCCAGCAATTAGGAAGATCTTAGTGGGTTCAGCTGATTGCAAAATGCAGGCACTGTCATGGCCCTGTTTCTGTAATTAGCTGTCAGAACCAGGATTGTAAATTTTTTGAGAATCCTGAAAAATCTAGTCTGTGTCAGCAGCAGCAAACCAGGAGAGCAGCAGTGAGCACAACATCATGTTGGGTGTAAATATTTAAAACTGGGGCAAAGTGGAAAGGGATGGGGAAGGAGAGACATCTCCACAAAGCAGCATTTATTCCAAAGGAATAACTTAGGAGCTCTTAGGCAACAGTCAACATTGCAAAATCTGCAGTCTGCCAGAAGACCCCAAGGGCTTTGTGTGCTTTCAACCTTATTTACTTTTTTGCTTTGAGTCCTTGGAGAGGAAGCTCCTTCTAGGTCTGTGCTGAAATATGGCAATCCTACAGGGGCTGGAGGAACCTGCTGGAGTGTGATTTCCCCAGAGAGCAAACCAAGTGAGCTGTATTTGCCTGTCTTTGATTATCTCCCTATTACATAAGTAAAAGCTGAAAGGGGGTCATTGTGTGTGAATATGGCACCACTACAGCTCCATCATCAGGGAGCTTCCCTGGCAGCTCTCCAGGCAGCTTTTGGGGCAGCCTGAACCCCAACCTGCCTGCTCCTCCCTAAGGAGGGACTCTCCAGCACGATGGGAGCGGGGTCACAGGATGCTCAAAGCCTCCCTCCTCTCTGGTTTGGCATTTTCTAGCCCAGCAAGGGGTCAGCAATACAGGGTCTGTTCCACGGTCCCTCACAGCCAAAGGAGGCACCTTGAAAGGAGTGGGAGAACTAAGCCTGATTTTGTCTCATCCCCTTAATGTATTTGCAGACTAAATTTGCAAAGCACATTGACTCATGCTTCACTTAAGGAGGCTGAACCATCTCTAGGCCATCAAGGCATCTTCTCACACTGGCAGTGAAGAGCTATCACATCAAAAGCCCATCCTTGTTTAAAATCATTACTTGCTGATGAGAGACTGACACTCCCAAGCACAGGCCAGTCTGATTTGGGTTTGTCTGCAAATAACAGTTGTGTGGCCAAATAAACCTGAGCCAGCTCTGTGCATTTAGTCATCATCAGAAATTGAAGGTTTGGTTATTTGTATTTTTAAGGGTAACTGGCAATTAAAATAATCCCACTGAAATATCAAATGAGGCTCAAAGGCAGTGAGACTCATAAACTAAGTCAATGAGAAACACTGCAGAGGTTCCAATCAGCCACCCTGAAGTTATAAAACATTATTCATATAGAAAGCAGACAGTTCAGCCAGCATGGAAAGGCTATTTTTCCTCTTAATGCAGTGTCAGATTTTGCATGAAATCTCATGTTCAAGACTGATTTAAATCTCACACAAAACAGTGGGGCCAGGCTGTAACAGCTATTGATAGCAAAATCTCAAAAACAGGTCAGGCATTTGACAATATTTGTCTCTTTTGCCTCATTTCCCAAATTCTGAACTATTTTCCTGGCAGTTCAAATTAAAGATCATTTCAAGCACTTCTGAAACTGTTTTAGAAGAGCAATAACAATAATTAAAATAACCCCAAAGGCACTGCTTTGCGAAAGCATTGATTGTTTTCTTCTTTTTTTTAAATAACCATCTGACACAGGGATAAAATGTACCCCCCATGCCATGAATGCTTGAAACATGCCTTGGGTAACTCTGCAATTCAAATTAGGCAAGGATGGCACAATTTCCCCCCAAAAAGCAAATGTCAAAGATTCAGGAGTTGCATGGTAGCTTCCAGAGCTGTGCACTGTCCTTCCACAGAGGCTCATATTAGAGGAAAAATCCCTTCTTTCTCCCAATTTTTCCCTTTTTTTTTGTGACTCCAGTCCGAGTTTTATTTTGACATTAGCAAGGCTCTTTCTATTGACTTTTTCCCCCCCAGTGAGGGCACTGAGAACAGGTGATTAATGGTGATACACCAACAGAGCAGTAAATGGTTTCCAGTAAGTTTCATATTCCTTCTCATTGTCAAGACCGACACTTTTTTCTAAATAACAACAACAACAACAAAAAGGAACAATAAAAAAAAACCCCAAACCCTCTTGACAGATTCCCTTTAAAGATAAGAAATCAAGAACAAGACAGCACTGAGATGTTATTTATATCCTGCCTTCCATGTCAATTAGGGTTCACTGCTGCTCCCTGCTCAGAGAATACCAATGCAATCTGTGCCTCCTCATGGACAGTGCCTATGGCTGGGGAGGAGGTGCTACTCCTTTTTTTCACTGTGTACACCAGAACAAAATAAGAAGTGCTTGGAAGAAATGCTTGGAATCATCCAAAGGGGCAAGCTCACATTGGGCAGCTCCTGCATTTTCCTGTTCATGGTTACTTATGAGTACTTATGAGGGTGAAGAAACCTCCAGTCCATCCTCCTAGTAAAGATCCCTTAGGGGGAAAAAAAAATGTCTCCATAATATGTTCAAAATTTCCCCAGTGCAATGGGGAGTCCTGGAAAGCTTCAGAAAACATCAGTATTTGTATCCCATCAAGGGCTTGGAAGGGTGGAGGCAGTCACCTCTCCAAACAGTTTTGAGAAGTTGCAAAAATAAGGGAGAGAGGGAAAAATTTGTTTGAAATTTGGACTTGATTTTGGAGGTCTTTTCCAACTTAATTTCTATGAGGATTCTATGAAAGGATGGGGCAGGAGTTGTTTCTTTTCAGGGCTGGTTACACCACTAGGTAAGGAGAGGCACTACATGCTGTTTGGTGACCTCTTTGTCGCCTTTAAATGTATCAGCTGAAGAAATTAATGGGCTCTGTAAAACTAAAAGTTTGTTGCAAGGAAGCTGCTGGAGCCCCCTCAGCTGTTCCTACATTTCCTTTTCTGGCTGGGATGTTTCCATTGGGTAGCACTGTGTGACCAGCCTGGCTTTGCCTCCTGCTGCTTCCCATCACACTTCCCTGTGTTCTGGGAAGCAGCTGGGAAGGGGCACAGCCCCCTCTGGCCTCCTGCACTCATGGCCGGGTTACACAGGATCACAAACCCATTTCCCAGCACTGCTGAGATTGGGGAAATGAAGCTAAACTCGTGTGTCCTGTTCCTGTCGGGCTGAGGTACCACATGAAGGGGCTAAAAACAGGGGAAAGAAAAAACAGAATGAAAAGAATAATTTTGGTGTCTGGTCTGAACTGGCTCTGCCAAAACCCACTGTGCATTTGAAGGCTGACACAGCACCCTCTTGGCAGTGCATGGGAGGGCTCCTCCTGCTCAGAATCCCCTCGTCCTCCTACCACCCACCAGCCTTGAGACCACTCATTGCCCATGCTGCAGGAGAGTTGGAGTCACTCCCTAAGCCACTGGAGCAGCAGCTTTATCCCCAGTTCCAGTCTCAGGAGCTGTTTTTGATGGGAACTGATCTTGGTCACACAGAAAAGCATCATCTCCCACAGAAGACTTGATCTCAGCACTGCTCATGGCTTGATAAAAGAGCAAAGACCGGGAGCTCAGCGAAAGGACAGGGATGTCAGATGGAGCTGGGGTAATGGGGCAGGAAAGAGGGAATTACCACTGCTCCCTAATTCCTCCTGGCACAGAGCTCAGGCTGGAGCAGCACGGCAGGGCTCTGTCTCCTGGAAGAGACCCAAATCCGCCCTACCCAAAACCTGCTCAGTATTTGCATAGGTCCCAGCCAAACACAGGGCAGCACGAAGCAATAAATTAACCCTACAGAGGCATTTCTCCGCTCCCCCTTTCAGCCAGCATGCATGAGCCTTCCCTCTGCCTATTTTTTTGGGGTTTAGTTTTGCTTCGTTTTGTTTTTTTGGCAACCCCAGGTTACAACCCAAACAGCCCGACCCGCCTGCAGCGCTCCCCAGCTCGGCATCCAGCATCATGCCACGCCTGAGAGCACAGGAGCCGTGACCCCGGGCGGGTGAAGGGGGGTCCCCGCTTACCGGCTGCCATTCTCCGGCTGCCCAGCGCTGCGTGGGGCACTCGGGGAGGTGACAGTCCCGCTCCGGAGGTGGCCGGCTGGCCGGGTCACACTCGGCCTCCTCGGCTGCCTTCGGGGTGCCGCTGTGGCACTGCACGGAGCGGCGCTGGACGCCCCGGCCGCAGGACACGGAGCACTGAGGAAGGGACAGAAGGTGAGTGGAGCTCCCCATCACACCCACCGTGGTACGCTCAGGGGGATCAGCCTCTGCTCTGCGCTCCACCGCATCCCTAGCGATGCTCTAGCAAGCTTCCAAGTGAGGCTTTTCATTGAGCGAAGGGAAAAATGGGAACCTGAAGCCGGTGGGAATATTTGCCGTTGGTTTCGGTGGGGTTAGGACTTCCTGGACAGGATTTTTATTGAAAAATCTGTTTTTATTGCAAAATAGCGACACTGCTAAACCACCCTGACATGCCAGAGGCGGCCAGGCTCTGAGTATTGCTCTGAGCATTGCTTCTCAGGCACTGCTTCAAAAAAGTAATAGTTCAAAATACATCAAATGCTATGAACAGAGTGGGCTTTAATGAAAAGTAAACTTGGATTGTATAGTGTGTAGCTGTAGAGAGGGAAAGGTGTGATACAGCTGGGATTTCTTTCAGCATGCATCTAAACATGCACATGCACCAAGGCAGGGAATACAGTTAGTTTTTGAAAACAAATGTCTTTTTGAAATTAACTGCATTTCACATTTCCTTCATTACACTGTGGGCACATTTCTCCCAGCTTCAAGGCACAGCAACAAATGCCTGAATTTTTCTGTTTCTCAGACATCTTTAAATTATTATCTATACTGCAATACTATTAACAGCTTATTTTTCTTTCACGCAACATTTCTTAGTGTTGTGACTGCACACTAATATGTTTAGCAGTACTTAGTATTCCTCTGGAACAGATTCCTCCTGGCTAGACCTTAAAGTATACTATACAGATTTGGAGTAAAGAGAATTTGCATTTACAGAAGAAAGTGCATATAAATTAAAGGTATGCATTAAAAACACAGCTGAATTAACAACTAATATTAGTTATTTATAACAACTAATATTACTTACTAATACATCAGGAACTAAGAAAATAAGTTCACAGCCTGTTATTGCAATGCCCACTAAAATGAGCCTTCTTAAGGCAGGGAATTAAGTGGTGCCTAATGGCGAAGCAATTCCCTCTTCTGTATTCCTCCATAATGCTCTTTGCTTTACTGTCCAAATGCCCCATAAAGCCAAAAGAACCAGAGAAAAGCTGACTGTGACTATTTGTCTGGCTTCAGATATTCATAAGAGGTGGGAGTATTTTTGTGTAGCTTTTGAAAGCAGCAGTGAGATTTCAGTCAGTAGTGATGCAAATTCTTCCCATATGCTGCTGCTTCCCTGGGATTAGCAGTGCTCTTTGTCCTACACATTCCTTAGGGGACTCTTAAACTGAATAAAGCCACAAAGTTAGAGAAACATATACACCAGGATGCCTGCCATGCTCTAAGATATCTTTTGAGTTGCATTTATCACCAACATAAAAAGCCCAGGTATGGATAAAAGAGCACAAGTGACAACTGTGGCTTTTTCATGGTGGTCTGCACTGTGTGTGACACCTGGGTTTGGGGACAGGATGGTCCCTGGGCTGTGCCAGAAGCTCTCCCTGATGCTCTGCCTGTGTTTTTAGATAGGGCTGGATTTCAGCCTGTAGCTGAAGTATGCAAATACTAGACAGCAGAATAAATATTGGTATTTTTGTTAAATGAAAGGTAAATGGCCATAATTGACACCACTTTGGAGAAACAAACACATTAAATCTGGCATTTCAGTGCAGACATAAACACATTTAAAACTTGGAGAAAAAGCCTTTTTAGAGATATGTCTTTGCTCCAGGGAAGTGGGTTCCTAACAATCTAGAAAAGAACTAACCACCCTCTGAATACAAAACATCCAAAGAGAAAAAAATTTAGGATTGGAGCACCAGCACAGCCAGTGTCCAACTGAAACTGATTTTTAACCAGTCCTGTATTTCTTGATCTTCATTTTCTCAGTAATTCCTTTTCCAGGAGGCAAAATCCCCCGACACCTAAAGATATATGCAATGGGTTCTGTGCATATATAGTGACACAAGGATGCACTTTTATGGGAAAACCTTGTCTTATTTCTCATGCAGACTTTTGCTGGTTTATTCAGGAGAAAAAGCACAGCAGCTCAGCTTTGGGATTAATTTTCTGAGACAATTAGTCCTTCAGAAAGTTAAGGTTTTTTTGGATAATATCTAAGTGGAAACTGATCGTGGTTTCTATTTGCAACAGTGGCACTGGTGATAGGGAAAGTCACATGGAGTTTCCACACCCAATTTATACCCTGATCTACTGTATATTCAGAGCACCAAACTTGTGTCTGTTTCATGCTCTTAATGAGAAGTTCAGCACCTAAATCCAGCTTGGCTCCAAGGCATTAAATCTCTGGCAAAGCCTTGAACACCTCTTACAAGGGACCCAGGGCCAGCACTCCCATCCTGTGACATCCCCAACTCTTCATCTGTCACAGGCAAAAAAGATGCTGCCAACACCAGTGAGGCTCAGAGATCAATGTCACAGCATTTCACAGGGCTTTAAAAAGCCCAGTTTGACATTGTAGCCTCAGTGTTTCTACCCCTTTACTTTTTCCCTAAGCAAGGTGCTGGCTGGCTGAGCACATCCTGCATCAGGAACCTGGACTGAGGAGCTACTCCAAGAAAAGCCTGTTCTTAGCCTTATTAGCATACAAATATTCTTTAATTGGCTGGTCATAAGAGATTACCTCAGACCATAAATCACCTCATCCCCCTATTGGGTTCCTTTCTCTAGCTGCATAAAATTAATATCCATGATGCAGTGGAAAGCTGAGAATCTTAAACCACTTACTTTTATCAATTAGTATCAGTGTATTTCAATGCAATTGACAGACCATTACATTATTATGTTTACAATTATTAGCTGTAAAAAAACTGCTTTCAGGAGCAGTCACTTTAAATAAGGTGCAAATTGGATACCACAAGACTTTCTAATGGTTTCTCATTTCATTTCAGTCTGGCTCATGTATAAAATTGAGGTTTCAGTCCTGAAGGTAATAAAGGTAATAATATTGACTTAATTTCCAATATGGGAGCAGTGCTGTGGATTTCACAGGCTGGATGCTCCTATCCTCAGGTAAAGAACTCAGACCTTGGTAACTAAACCTCCATGGTGAATGAGCACTTACTCTTTTACCCACATAATGGCAAATACTCCTATCCTGTGAATCCAAAGGTAAGGATTAAAAAGAACTAATACAAATCTGAAAATATTCATAGATCATTAATGGGTTTATTGTCCTTTTTATTAGTGGACATTAATCAACAGCATGCTGTCCTAACATCTGCATGTGTGCCTATAGCAATGTTAATAGTTTGTCTTTCAGGGAACTTGAATACAGCAAGAATGTGTGTTTTGTACCTAAATTTGGAAGACAGAATGCAAGGGAACATGATGTTTTACAAGTTAACAGTTCATTTAGTCTGGGATTTTTAATAATTCCTCTGATTAGCACGCTAATGAGGTAGAGGGAAAAGCAAGGTTCAGAGTGAAAAATGTGATGCAGCAGATTCAAGGTGATGACAAAGACATTATTTTCAGGAGAACAAGGAATCAAGGTATGCTTTCAGCAAGCAAGATATTTAATAACTCAAAATACTTTTTAATTTCCAGCAGCCTCTGCTCTATGCATCACTGTTCGACTTTTTAAAGTGGGAAAATCAAGTAATGAGTTTGTTTCTCAAAACTAAGGAAGATTTTACTTGAGGTATGATATTTAAGTGACATTAAAAACATGAGTAAATAATAAAATCTCTTCAATATTATATACTAATGACGTTTCCAGCAAAAACTTAAAATAAACAACATGGAATTTGCTTTCAGATAGACACTAAAAGCAAGCTGCCTAGTTTCCAGCTAGTAAAAATCTGTGCTGCTCCACTGCTGTCCATAAAGCTACCGTGTTCTACACCAGGATCTGCCCCAAAACCTTTATCCCTGAATAATTCATGAGGACAGAAATGATTGGAAAACCAGGCTCTAACCAATTTGATGGAGGAAGAATACCAAAAGGTGCAAAGGGGTACACAACATGTCTCACCTGGCCCCAATCTCCTGCTTTCCACTTCGGACATCTGCCCCCTCTGCATTTCTTTTGCACGTTGGGCTTAGCAAGGTGTTTACAATTCTCTTCTTCTACATGCCTCCCTTCCTTTGACAAACAGTACACACTGCGGTGCTTTTGGCCCCTTCCACAGGAGACAGAACACTGTAAATACAAAGCAACAACAGATCAGCTTTCACACTCATACAGGGGCCATGGCTTCCCAGGGCATTTTCTTTTAGCTGGACCAAAAAGCACCTCCCAGGTCCCTGGCAGGCTACAGAAAAAGTTTGAGGCGAGTACAGACATTTCATATCGTGTGATATTCTTGGTCAAAGCCCCAAAAATGCCAGTATCAAACCAGAGAAAACAGCTGACATTCAGCAGGGATAACAGGCTGGATTCCTGGCATTGCTCCACTCCTTTCAAAGGAGCAGAGTCATCTTAGAGGGATCAAGGCAGGAGCCCTCAGTATCTACTTGGAACTTGAAAGGAACCATTTCCATTTACCTTTGTACAAAGGGATGTCAAATATTGGTAAATCAGGAGGGTAAAGTGTGCTCTGCACCTTCACAGAGGGAAATAACTGCAAAAGGACAAGGCAGGAAAGCGCAGCATTGCCTTGTCCTTGATACAAAGGCTTGTGTTTGTTTTATCAGTGTAGTTTGACTTTTCTTTTTTTCTTCACTTAACAGACTGAAACCAGGACATGTTCATCCTTAAGATTTATGCATTTTGAAAACAACTCAGAAGGTGGCAAGAAGGCAGAGCCTGGAGAATTCAAAGCAAAAAGCAAACCAGCAGGTATGTTAGCTGCAAGCTTTGTAGTGAAGCAAATAATTTCAACCTCCCTCTGCAGGTTCACTGAACTTTTTCAAATGTGACCACTTCTGGCATGCAAACCCCAAGCAACTTCACTTTGATTTCAGATTAGTCTCCTCCAAAGATTTAGGAATCAAAGGGGTCTGGAATCACGACACGAATTTAATATGACAGTTTCATGTAGAACAAGCCTCTTACTCAGCATGATGCACCCAGAGACTCAGCTTCCATTTCTTCATTACATGCTACGTCATAAGCACACTGGTTTAATCCTTGAGGGCAAACACACTGTTTTAACCATCTCTCTATATAAAATGTTCTGCTTTCTTTTCAGAATGGGGAAAACATGCAGAAATGAGGCTTCGCCCTTCATTTTGGAGTCACTCCATCAGTATATTTCCCAATAAATATAGTAAAGCTCAACCTCTTCCCAGCCTATAAATACATTTGAAACCTAAAAATTTTATATATATATATAGCAGCTCTGGAAGATCCACTAGAATAGGAATTGGCATAAACATTGACACCTGTGAATATTTTATATTACAGCCCTACTTACAGTTGGTTCAGCCCACAAAGAACCAGCAAGAGAGCAGTTTCTAAATGGAAAAGTTCTGACCAATGTGGAGAGAAATGGATCTAGCTCCTAAAACCAGACACTGATGCTTAAAGGCTTGTACAAATGATGCCCTGAAAAAGGTTGTTTTCCTGCTGCAAGAATGTTAGGGATTGACAAAAGATCACTGAGGTCCTGTTGATCAACAGGTTTAAGAGGCATTAATGATGCTAAAGAGGCCTAGCAGGGATAGCTGCCTCTGAGTTTTCTTTTCTTTGAGCACAAATCCAATTCAGAGATAGGCCTAAAAACCCAACAAGCAACATCCAACCTTGCACTGGAAAACAGAAGAAATGCTGTCTAAAATAAAACTTCCACAAATTACCCAGATCCATTAACTTCACTTATTTTCTTTAGTATCAACAGAAGAAAGATCAAGCTAATGTTACCTTATCTTTATAAGCCTTCAATGTTCATCAGAAGTTAATTTTTTCATTCTCTCTACTTCTTTCCCCAGGCAACAAAAGTCAGCAGCAAGACAGAAATGTCACATCTTACAGAACCCAGTTCTAAACTTCTAATATTTTCACCCATTTACTATCTTTGGACTAACCACCAACACTGATGCTTAAACAAAAATTCAAGGGCTCCTTGGTAAACAGTCTTCATGCAGGTTATGCCACTTTACTGTGACAGCCAAAGTTAAAGAGTAAATTTACAGCATTGATCAAGACTCTCTCATATCCCACATCCTGAGCTGGTATAGCACAGAGCATCCTTAATTTAAAAAACACATGGGATCCCACTACTTCTCCTTAAGTAAGGCCAACCACACTGTGCAACAATGCAAGCACCTTTCTGGGGACCTGAAGCTGGTTGATAAATTCTTGATCTCACAAGCAATTTGGTACTAGTTATTTCCAAAATGATTACTTTCCTTCTACAAAATGCGTAACTTTGGCGTGGAGCCTGATTCTGACATTTATCTCGTGATCCCATGATCAAACAAGTCTGCGTGCAAACCTCGGTGCACTCAGAGGTTGAGGCATAATTTGCTTAATTTTGTTAATACTTAAATGTAATTCCCAAGATGCTGGAATTAATCATTTCTATGTCTGCCTTTAATATAAATCAAATTTAGGCAGCTGTGCACTTTCAGATCTAAACCACCCGTTTGCTTTCATGCACGTTTGAGTTATGATCTCATTTGCACTGACAGAAAAGAAAGGTTGAATAATCTAATTTAACCAAGTATCAGAGACTGAAAATTCCTTTGCAAAGAGTCTGCTTAATAACTGCCATCTAATTCATCTCAGGTATTCAACTTTTATCTGGCACATTGATTTTAAGCATATGTGAGCCACATGCAAAGCATAATATAATAGTGGGCTGCATCTCAACACCATGTGAGTTCAGGAAGTGCTACACCCAACTACCACCACCAGCCTCATCATTTATTTTGGACCCTGGAGAAACTTTGCATTTCATTAACAGGATTCTTCGTGGCTGCAAATGCTGCCTGCTTATGGTACCTACCAATAACAGTACCACAACGAGGTAAGCTTTGACCTTGCCTTCCTTAAAACATCTGGCAAAACCACTGTCTTCACATTCCTCTTTTTCTTGACTTCTTCCCCACACCTGCCATAGAAAATGCTTCCAAGTACTGGGGGGAGATGGTGGCTCTCTGGAATAAGAGTATCACCTTATCCAAGGTTCTCTGAGTCAACAGAGAAACCTCTACTGGTTTTAAGCACCTCTAAGCCAGCTCTGAAGGTGCAGCCAGGTATTGTATAGAATTTTTTCACTAACCAGCTGCCCAGAGTCAAGGATCACATGCACTTGGGCACACCTGTAGTCAGCTTGCCCCTGCCTCCACTTCAGTGTGGGAAAACCTTGCTCTGAAAGGCTGTTTACAGCCTGTGATTGAGGCACAACAGCAAACAGCACCCCTGGCTGAACCTGGGAGGACAGCCAGGCATGGATGAGGGTGTGAAAACAATCAATTGTGATGTTTCTGTAAAAAAAAACCACCAAAATTTTGCAGCATATAAAATAATAGATAAACAATATTTTGAAAAATTTGCTATAGGCATCACTTTCAAACTCTAGCAAACCTTCCCCTTATTACCATCTTTATTATCTCCTAAACCCACCACAGTCACACCTGGCACTTTACATCGGGAACAAAAACAAAAGGACTTTCCTAAGAGCAGCAGGATCAAAGCACTTAGCACAGATTTAAGGCCTTTATGTTTATTGCATGATTAGTGTTGTTAACATGCCAACACCTGGAGATTGGCATGCTGCTGATATTTTCAAATAAATATACTGCCTAGTTTAAATAAATGCAAGGAAAAAAGTTTAAATAAATACAGCAGAAATATTTCCATATCAACTGTTTCCATAAAGGTCAGAACATGATGCTAAACATCTCCTGCAATGCCTTGCTGTGCTCTGCTTTTTGTTTTGGTTTCCACAAAAACTTTGTTTTCTGTTTCAGAGTTTAGGAGATGATCATTCTGTTTTACCAAGTGTGTGCAAATTGCTCTAAAATAACCCTTTATTGCATATCCTGATCTGATCATTTGGATGATGAGGGTACATCTTGTCCATTAAAACCTCCCTAAAATAGAGAGGCTGCTACTTGATGCACAGGGCTGGAAGCAGGAAGAAAAAAAAAAAAACCAACAGATTATGTTCAAAATCTCTTAAAAATTTAAATTTCTGGTGATTTTCTGGGATTGGTGTCATTCCAGCACCAGGAGGACCCAAGAGCCCTGGGCACAAATGAACAAATCTCGGCAAGAAGAAAAAGGCACCACAGAGCAGTCCAGAAGAAATGGGATGAGTGCTCCTTGTAAACTTTGTGCATTGAAGGGGCAGTTCCACAAAGGGCAGAAGGGCACATCCCAAGCAAGAACCTGGGAACACTTCCCCAGCACTGAAAAGCTGCAGAAAATGCTGTCAGACCACTTTTCAGACCCACTGTGCACCCGACGATCTGGGAGGTATTTGAGACAATGAATGCAAGCTGTGGTGATCACCAAATGCATTCCCAAAGATAGGTATGCTCTGATAGCTCAGCAAGGGCAGGGCTGTGAAGGATTAGACTAAAAATGGCTTTATCAGATTCTGCCAGGAGCAACTTTTGGAGGAAATTAAAATCAATCCTTGCAGATTTAGACTTCCCCACATTAAGGATTTTATGGAAAGTCAGCAGCTGTAAGTAAGCCCTGGTTCATCCTTTCCAACAATCTGAGACAAAATGTGTTGGATGAAATAAAGCAGAAAAGCAAGAGCTCTCCAATGCTTTACACCCCTTTTCCAAGAGGGATGTGTTCCTGGATGCCAGAAAACTTCTCCACCTACAAGCAAACCCAACAATGTACCCATAGCTACCTTTCAGCAGCCCATTAGTCTGCATCACCTTTTACTGCCACTGCTGCTCTCAGACAGTGAAACCACATCCCGGTGACTTCTGTACCTCTGAAGTCTCTTGACCACAAAGGACATCAACAGACACATCACCAAGGAAACCCTGGATCCTTCCTCACCACCTGAACCTTTACCAGGAATCTTAAAATGCTGGAATCTTTGTGTGCTGTCCAGCAACAGGGACTCTGTGGCATCCAAACCAAAGTAGCTTCACAACAGCAAGGTATTTCAGCAGGTAATCCCCTTGGCAGCACTTGAAGAGATGTTGAGGAAATATTTCTTGCTGCTCTGAAGCAATGAAGCAAGGAGCCCTGTTTCTCCCACCTACGTGTTTTAGCACAGTCTTGTGCCATCACCATGCATTAGCATGGTGAGGAATCCATAAAATTGGGTGGAGATACATGCAGGGCAGGAGTTGCCCAGCTTGGCCTTCCTTTCCTGACAAACTAAGGAGACAGGACTTTAGGCACATGGGTGCTGAGTGTGTATGGTCATGGTGATTTTAGCTGGTGCATGGCCAGAAAACACATGTGATTCTCATAAAAGGGAAGAGGGGTCTCTACATTCAAGGGAGGGTAAATGGACCAGAGACCTGAACAAAACACACCAAAACACTGCACTGCGGTTTTGAAAGGCTTTAGAAATGTTTAATCCAAACTGACTCCTCAGAGAAAGGGGATGATGGAATAAAAAAGAGGCATGAACATTAGGGATTTTGGAATGTATAGTCTGAATGTGCTTGTGAGCATTGTCCAGAGCCCTTGTGGAAGTGTTCTGAGGAGCCCTCTTAGAGCTGGAGGAGTCTGAACAACAGCAGGCTTTGCCCCAGTATTCCCAAGGAGCCCTCATTGCCCCAGGCACGGGCAAGAGGGAACTTCCATGCTGGCCTGCCCTGTCTCTGCAGTGCCCACAGGGTCTCCATCCTCCAGAGGCTTGGGTCTTTGCCTGGAGCAGAGGCACAGAGCTTCCCAAGTCATTATTACAAAAGGGAGAAATGGAACAATCCACTAAATCTTCACCTTCCCACCACCAAACTCAGCTGCAGGGACTGGTGAGTGGCCTCAGATGATGTCTTATAACACATTAAAAACAAGAGGAAAATTTCTCTGAGAAAAGGGTCCAATTTGATGCGTTGCTGCAGTGGAAGAAAGAGCTGGTGTGTCTGGAGCCCATTGCTCCAGCACAAATTGCCCAGAGGAAAGGATGCTCTTGGGTTCTTTAACTCTTGCAAGATTTAAGGGCCTGAGTGCCAAAGTCAATACAATAATTTCCCCAAGCTAGGAAACCTCACAAGATATGTGGGAAGAAAAAGGTAACTGCAGCAGGAGAAGCCAAGCATCTCTTCTGCAGCATCCACCCAGTAAGCAGCACCTTCTCCCCCTCTTTTCCCTGCCCTGTTGTTACACCACAAAAGACTTCACCAGGCACAGAAATGAACAGGACTGTGAGCACACAAAGCTCTCCTTAAAGTTGTGTCCCTGCCCTGCTCCACACTATTTACCTTGAACAACAAACAAATAAAAGCCCCATAGAGCCACTGCAGGTCTCTCCAGGGAGGGAGGCATTAGATGGCATTTCCTCCAATTAGGAGATGTGTGAGCTACCTAAGGACACCAATACAGTGAGATGTGGAAGATACTGATGAAGACTATTTTCCATGCTGTGGCACTTTTAGGAGAGTACCAATTGAAGCAGCAAGGTGCCTCAGCTAACTGACACTTCCATATTTTTAGTGAACAGTGGTACTACAATGACATTCAGATATTCTGGTCCAGAACAGGATTTCTCTGTGTTGGATGGACTAAAACACAAAGTAAAGAGCTCTCCAAGAAATGTCAGCCCTGTTTCACAGGTGTGCATCACACTGGGGGGTTGTAGGAGCACTGGGCTGCTACTTGCTCCCCCATTTTATTAAGAATCTTGGTTTAATACACTAGGGATAAATATTGTCAACCTGCATATGGTCTTGGACATCAGACAGATTTTCATCCATGCTGCTGGCTCACTCACCTCCCCTGTGAGTTATTATTAAAATTAAAGTATGAATAGAGCTTTAAGTGCCTTTGGAACAGGACTAACTACACTATTTTTTTCTTAATAACTGCACAAATCAGTCACTGGGAAAGTTAGAAGCACAGTAAATCTCTTTGTGCTTAGTGTCCCTCATTGCTATACATCCCTGTTTCTGAATCCCTGGGATCTGAGCAACAGCAATGATTGCAGCGTGGGGTATACAGTGTGACTCTGGAAAAATGGGCAAAACTGCAGGCAGACCTCCCAAAACCCAGCTCAGGGATCTGCCTGAAGATGCTGCATTTCACAGCTCATCCCTGAAAGTGTGCTAGTGCTTCAATGGGTCCCTTGCAGTCTAATGCATTCCTGTACTCAGAGCCAGTGCTTTGGGAGACAAATATTCCCATCAATTGCTCTTTTATTTATTGCTTTATTTCTCCTGTGTGGGCATTTGCAGATGTGCAGGAGATCTGCAGCCAGGGATGGGGCCACCCATAACACAAGGACTGAAGCCAGGCATTGCTGAAGAGCAGCCTCACCACTTCTTGTTTGAGTTTAGGCCTAGAAAATGACTGTTTCATTGAGAAAATGTGTAAAAGAGGAGGTATAAAAAGGCAACCACAGAGGCATGCCAAATACAGCCAAACTGCACTATGGGAGGAAAGAGACTCTCTGAGTGGGGAAGTGCACAGAGGAACTCAGGCAGAGGATTCACTGCCTGGGTGGCAAAGGAATGAGAAGATTTTCAAGATATCTGAAAATAACCTTTGTGAGTCTAACCACTGGTCCAGCTCCTGACTGTCCTGGAAGTGGCAACAGGAGAGGTTGTTGAAGGACAGCAGATGAGATTCTCTGCAGCTCTTTTCCCTGGTAATTCCCCTGCATTTAGTCACTGGATTAAGGAGTTCAGAAGGGACATTGCTGACCAGTCCTTTTACTTCTCCATCACACTAAAAGGTCATGAGGGGTATAAAGACCAATGGGGACCTGTAAAGGGGGAAGAGTGGATTGCAACAGCTGAGCTTTAAGTTGGAGGAAATCAGTCCTGTGAGGAGTTGATCCAGGAATCACTCAGGTGCTGGCTCAGTGTTAAGCACCCCGTGCCCCAGGGTGGTCCCTCACCGGCAGGATGTAGCTGATGGGCTTCCATGGCTGTTTTCCTGCTGATGGAGCATCAGCACCACCAAAGAGGAGACAGAGAACTGATAACAAAAGTATAGGTACACAGTTCTCCTTATTTAAGTAGAAACAGAGGAGCAATGAAAGATGGTGATAAGAGACAAACAATAAAAATGGAAATTGGAGATTTTAGGGTAAAAAGAGATGAAAAAAAATGATGTTCCTCTACTGGGTAGCTGGGTACCACTGGCTTTGCCCATCTGTGATTGCCTTGGAGCCACCAGCTGTGGGCACTGAGGTGAGGAGAGAGATGCATGAGCATACATCACCACTGCCTCAGAGGAGCAACAGGCTGAAGCTCTTCAAACAAAACCCCAACAGCAGTTCAGCAATGCTGCTGTCACAGCAAATTCATTTTCTGCAGAGGAGAAGAAGGGAACAGCAGAGTTATATACACTTGCAACCAAATCTGCCCCTGGTTATCACTTCTGCCTTAGCAAGACCTGACATCCTGCCTGCTATGAACATTATCAGAACAACGACACAGAAAATATTGCTGTTGAGCAGCCTGTTTTCAGCCAGCTGCGTGGGGAAAGCATTTTGCAAACAACATGTTGGGGCTTTGACAGAATTAAATACAAATAACCCAAAGTTTCCACTGACACCAACTTCAAGATTAAAATTCTAGAGCACCAGCTGCCTGACACAGATGTTGGCCAGGCAGTTCTTCCACTTCCCACCCAGTTCAGAGCCCTTTGCTGCTCTCTCCGTGTGCAGCCAAAGAGCCCTGCAAAACCATCAATGCCAACAACTTCCTGCCAATGCTGTCCTAGCCCAAACTCAAACTCACATCCACAGTAACAGAGTTTGGAACTTAGCTGGTTAATGCTCTGATTACTTGACAGCAAGCTTCTGATTCTTCATTACAGCAAAAGGCCCTCAAAGACTCTGATACCAGCACCTCTGCCTACAGGGTAGAGAGCTGGGAAGCCCTTAGAGCTACAGAACCACTGCACCAGAAGCTTAAGCTTCAGATACCCAAGACTGATAAGTACTTGACAAGGCAGACTACTTTTAAAATTATAATACTTTTTTGGGAAAAAAACAAACCCCAAATAAATCTAAACCTCACCCACCCATTTTCCAGAGTTCAAAGTCAAATGATCACTGCCCTGTGCAGTGAAGCCCAAATGACTCACCCAACTGAATCAGGATGCTGTGAGATATAATTGTTTTACCTTATCTGTGACCATTTCCTAACTTGGAAAGAATGAGAAGCCCACAACAAGTTAATTCAGTATTATTCATAAATTGTATCAGGATACAGTTGGATATTAAGGCAAATTCAAAATATCAGAGATTATTGCACAGAGCAAATCTGCTCCAAGACTGGTGCTTTAAGGGAGATTATGCATATATTTTATGTATGTGGTATATATATGGGTATATTTATTAAAACCAAACCTTGGGTTTTAAGTGAAGCAATGGGTAATTCTCATTGTGAACATCTCCCTCATTCTGGAGAACATGGCAAGATTTCCTCTCGGGATTTGAGAGTGTGTATGGAGATCTGCATTCATACCATAAAGCATTCAGAGGAGAAAAAACACTCTCTGTATTCTGGTGACAGTCAGTGCACGTTTTCCAAAGCATGGTTTTAATAAGAAGGTCAGGTCTATCACATGGTGTACAATTCTGCAATGGGTAAATACACGTTTTTAAATAAGCAAGGGAATAAAAGTGTCACCTCCTCTTAGTCCTCTTTGAACATACATTATAATAACAAGACATCTCACCAGTCTCCTGTTATAAAATTATCATTTACACATACAATCTGTTTATCCATTTAATTATCTCTTCCAAACCTGGATTTAACCAGCCAGATAAAGATCACTTGTTTACTGTATAAAATCCCAGTGGAATTTTGCCCAAGGACTGCAGGTTGGATGCTTCAGACTCTCTCTGCTTTAATTTGTATGTATTTTATAGTACTAATTTCACTGAAACTTGAGTAATGCTAAGCCAGTCAGATGCTTGCAAGAAATTAGTTATCCAAACTTCATAATTCATACACTTTTAACTGTGTTTGTTTAATCATTGAGAATGACAATTTCTGTTGGAGAACAAAGTAAGTAAAAGAAAAGCCAGATAAAAAATGGAACATTGCAGAACTGTTTCAGAAAATTTAGCAAAAGTTACCAAAACTAAGTATATGATCTGAATTTAGCAAAAGACTCAAGAAATTATACAAATTCATTTATGATTACATTCTACTTGTCTTTAATTTTCACTGTTCAACATCAACATTAAACATTGTAAATGTATGCAATATTTATATAAAATTAAATAACAGTATTGGAAAAATAAATACACTTTTACATAAATACATAAATCCATACTGCTGAAAAGTTTCAGCTAATACTATACTCTTGTTTCAAAAGTGACCAAAAAAATATGGTAGTGACACTCCATCCCAAGAGATGAAGTTATGTACAGCTACAGAATGATGTTTGCAACCGATGACAGAGCTAAAGCAAATCCAGGTGATGCCACACTAAAGGAGAAAAATTTGGCCATTACTACCTACAGTAGTAGCACGAGGTAGACATACACGTGGAGTGTTCTGCTGGAGGGACACGAAGCCCTGGGGACCCCACAGATACTTCTCAATCTTCAAACAGCTCTGGGTCCCCTATGTCAGAGCCCAAGGACACCTCGGTAAATGAGACTGAAAAATCGAATCAGCTCCTGGCAATGACGAGGGCTCAGCCCTGCAGCCCCTCTCCCAGGGCTGGGAGGAGAACTGCAGGCAGGACAGGGTGTCCCTGCCCTCCACCTGTTTGCCAGATGTCCCACCTGCTCCCAGGAGAGCAAGGACAACCCACTGAGACTAATACAACGGAGTGGAGCCAAGGGAACTTTTCCTGGGTGAAAAGAAAACAATCAGACTAGAGGACTGCACCCTGTCTTTCCAACACTGAGAAGCAGGTGCAGCCCTAGAGCCTGCTCCTCAACAGCCACGAAAAGGCAGAGTGACACCAGAATGAAACACAACTCTGTCCACACCTTTGGCTTTTGCAAATGGTCCAGCACAGGTAAACCAGGGTTGGCAGCACCTCCCAGCTGGCAAATCCTGTGGGGCAGCCAGCACATGCATCGCTACCTCTGCTTACCTCACCTTGCTCATCCTCAGCACCAGGTTGATGGACAAGGGGTACATTAGCACCTCAAATGAAATATTTCATAGCACTGTCTCTTGTACTGGTGAAGCACCGGATACACACCAGTTCATCAGTTTTATGGCTATTGCAGAACTCACTGAGGTATGATAAAAATATTGAAGAGTGTTACTGAAGGCATCCATGTTACTGAAAGCACCCACAGAAGGAGAGCAAGGTTTTGGCAAGATGACTTTCCAAACTATGACAATTAAGCAAGTCCAACACATTAAAAAACAGGCCTCCTTTTTAGTTTCCTATAAAGTGCTTTTGAATCAGATTTTTTTTAAAAAAATGTCTTCAAATGCTTTTATAACAAAATATACAATAAAGGTTGACATCTGTTTGAAGGCCACTCCCAAATGGACAGATCCATGGTTTTCCAGGGCTCCAGAAGCACCTCAGGTTGCACTTGATGATCACCTGCACCTTTGGTGCAGGATCAGAGCAGAGGCTGCTGCTCTGGGCAGTGAGAATTGCAAAGGTGTGGCACCCAAGATAGCACCCCAACGCTGTGGTTCAGGGCTGCTCTGTCCTCACAAGAGCATCTCTGTAGCAGACTCCTCCAGCAGCAAAGGAGCAATGTAAGATACCTCTGCTCCAAATACTATTTTGTTATTGGGAAACTCCCAGGGTTTTTAAGCCTTCCAGCACTTTGCTGATCATTTTCTGGCTTAGTGATAGAGCAGCAGCTGGAGATCAAGCTAGACAATCACTCTCCAGAACCAGAGAGATACACGACAATAGTTCACAGGTGCCTTTGCACTGTACATCACAGTCTTATTATATACACAGGAACAGAAATAGAGCACAGGTGTGAATGCACACATGTTTTTCTGTAGGTCTTTGTGTGTGGGCAGGTAGGGACATGCACACACATCTATACACACTTACACATGCCTGGGAATTGATGGCATTTAGCACATTCACCCCACTTATCTTGCTTTTGGCAGAGAACACATGACTGCTAAACCAGTAGGTGCCCAGTGCAGTATTACCATTAAAGAGCAGAACACTTTAACATCAATGGAATTGTACTGCTTAAATTCTGGGTTTAAATCCATATGCAAAAACTTAGTAGGAACCAAGATTCATAATGCACAGCACTTGAATAGTGTAATAAAATGGACAAAGGTGGCTACTTAGCTGAAAGTGCCTTTTAAATTAAAGGACTCGAGCTCTCCTAATGTAAGCCCTTCCTGAAGAGGTGTTATTCTGAATATATTGTAAATAATCCTCTGTAAGTGCAGTTTTAAGACATGAAGCATTAGCACCTTGGTTTGAAGCAAAATAAACGTTGTTAGGGGATATCTACAAAACGGTTCACAAAGAGAAAGAGTTTATGGTCGTACCGAGCTCCAAGGACCAGCACTCCAGGCAGCATCTCTAGGACAGTCCTGCACATTGCACTGCTCTCTGTCTGGTGGCTTGTCAAGGATTTCACAGCTCAGATCCGTAAACCTTTCTCCATTAGGGCGCTGGCACACCACCAGCCGTGTCCTTGTCCCTCCTCCGCATGGCTTTGTGCACTGCAAGTCAGCAGAGGACAGAGCAATCACCCTTGGGACAGCAAAAATACTGCTCACTTGCAGCCTGAAGCACTAGCACCTCAAAAAACCAATGGTAGTGTTTCTGTTCCCACCTAACCCACTCCAGCCAAATGCCCCTCATGAGCCTCAGATGGATCTTCAGCTGCCTCAGCTTCTCTCCCCCTAAAGCTGTTCATTCTGCTCCACCATGATATTGCCCAGCTCAATGTGATATTGGAGGTTTACATCTCCGATTGCTCATCTCAGATTAATTTTCAAAAGGAAGTGGTGATTTTATTAAAGAAAAAAAGGCCTTCAGTTACACTAGGCTTCTCTTAAAAAAAAATAAAAAAACCCACTTTGTTTGTGTAAAACTTACTTTTGCATGGGAAGAAAGTTTTCCCATGACAAATGGAAATGAAAACACCACCCAGCAATTATTCGGGTTCACTCATTTATCAGAGGCTGCCCTTCAACTCCAATCTTTCTAACAAATGTCACCACAATACCCCTCTCTTCTCCCATTTTTCAGCCACCTTCTAATGAAGGCCTTGCCCTGGGCAGGGAGCCCAGATGGATGGTGCACTCACCTCTCCCCAGTTGCCATAGGCCCACTGAGGGCAGGGGCCAGACTCGCACGATCTCTGCTCCATGGGTTTGCTTTTCTCATCGCAGTTATTCGCGGTGTATCCGTTTTCATCCTGGCACACCACCACCCGCCGCTGGAACCCCCCAGCACATGTGCTAGAGCACTGGAAGACACAATTGCCCATGGCTTCATTGAGTCCAGGAATAAGTTTGCATTCCCAGCTCCTTCCCAGTGCCTTGCATCGTGGGAATGCACCGCTAGAAGTTTAATACAGCTAACAGGCATTATTAAACTTCAAACCACAGCTATTGCTAATCGCAGTGCAATGACTTAGGTGCTGACTAAGCAAAGAAAGTCAATGCCAGCCTAGATTTAAGCAGGTGAGTAATCCCTGCTGCAGTGTTTGACATCCCATTTGTGCTTAATTCCCTTTAGAGACTTCCATGATAAAGCACACTGTTTGCCGTGAGAGAAGCTGGCATCGAGGCTCTGCTTTGGCAACAACTCTGCACAGCTGTAAATGTCCCAGGAGACAGCCAAGAAGCAGAGGCTGGCCTCTGTCTCATTGAAAATGATGCTGTCAGCTTTCTGCCTAGACTATCTTGGAGATACGAGGTATGAGAGGCTGACAAGCCTGAGCCCTTCTGCAACACTGGCTTGTGTGAGCAGAGAGCAGACAGTGGGGAGAAAGCTCCCTCTCTCTTCCATTTGTGCTGACTTTAAGAAAAGACTGGATTAGCTTGGGAAATAAACAAAACCCAACAAAACCCAGGAATAAGAAAATCAGGGCACTTACAGCACCCCAAGGGCCAATCCTCCACTGATTGCCTCCTGGTATATGTGCACGGTTTCGGTTCGGGCTGCCCCCGGGGTGCGGCTTGAGGCGATGATCCGGATAGAGGAAAGGGGGGATGGGCCTGCCGTAGTCATGGCTGTTTGGATGACAAGGGGACATGGAGCAGTCTTGCTCGGTGGCAGGGAGGTCCTCTGGGTCACACTCGCTCCTATCCACCAGCTGGTCACTGTAATTGATGCAGATCACTTGTCGCGTTGCCTTACCTTGACCACAAGTCACCGAGCACTGTGTTACAGTGGGAAAAGGAGACACAGTCACATTTCCAGTTTTGAAAACCAGATCTTGCTAATAATGAACAGCAGAAAACCCAAATAACCTCACTTCTAAAAGGGCAAGTGCGACAGATTAATGAAGCACATTTCCAGCAATGAGGTCTCTTGCAAGAGACAGCGTGATGCTTACAGAGCTCCACTCCAAGGCTTTCCACTGCCCACACGGTGTCACGGTGCACATTTCCGTGGCTGATGGCTTTGGAAGGTGGAAACAAGCTGACTCATCGGCCACAGAGCCCTGGTCATCCCGGCAGCTGACATATCTCATCCGGGTCCCCTTCCCACACGTTGCAGAGCACTAGGAAAAAGCAAAGAGCACTCCACTAGGGAAGTTGCCTGATACACATTGCAAGGACTTTGTAATGAAAAGTTGGGCATATACACTTAAAAATATCACATTGTCTACTGTGAAATAATCCTGAAAGTATTATGATGTGTGCTTACTGGAGTCCAAGATCCAAATCTCCACTGTGTCCTGTGAATGCCTGATATGGCTCTCTTGGCTTCGGGACTATTTGGATGGGAAGGACACACAGCTATTTCACAGTCCTGTACAGGAAATACATGAGGGAAAAGCAGGAAATAAATAATTTGCAGATGTTTTGATTAAACCACCTCCTCTTCAATGTAATTATGAAGAACACGCAACATCTTGAAACTCTGTGACCTGCACGTGTTGTGCAGGCAGGCTTCCTCCCTGCACCCTCTTGGTGAATCAGCAAAACTCAGTATCAGTATCCTGGGGCCTTCATATGCAGTACCCTGTGTGGACTTTTGACTTATTAGAAACTCTACAATAGGGATCCCCATAACCATATGCCATCTCCATGCATTAAAACCAGATGTTTTTGAGGCAAAAGATGAAAGTTCATTAAGGGTTCTGGCATGAACACACATCTGCAAAACAGCAACTTTATCTCCCTTCAAAGTTCCCTTCCTTCAGCATGAGACCTGCAGCCCACACAGTAAAGGTTATGCTGCTGATTGCAGCCCTTTGATTCCCTGCAGCCCATCAGACCACCTATATCCATGTGCTGATCTCCACCACACACCAAGCAATGTGAGGTTTTGGGGACAGGCATGTCATCCTGCTCAGACTTCGTATGGTGCCTCACAGGAGGGCTCTGGTCCTGCCTGGACCTCCTGGGAGGCCTGGTGCCAAAACCTATGAACATCCATGACTTTACTCCATTGAGTAGTTCTTGCCAATAAGGAAATTATAGAGATTGTCCCTATGAGGGAGAGAGCAGCTTTGACACATGAGCCCAGACTGCAGCCAGGCATCCTCAACTCCATGCAAGCCAAAGGAGGTGTCTGCTGTCTCAAGACCTGAACCTCTAAGGCCAGTAAATACTGTCTCAGCTTTGTGGTCTCTTGTTATCCCATACTCAACCACTGCAGCTTCTTTAGCTTATGAACTCTTAAGAATTCAGCTTTAGTGCTGCATCTGAACACACCCTCACATCCCATTGTATGACTAGAGCTCCATGGATATAAACCATAAGCAAAGGTAATTAATCTTCACCCACAAAGTCCTGATACCCTCACAGGTTGCCTGTTGCCTTTCTGGCAGTCTGGTACTTCAGAGTGTAAAGTGAGCCACATGGAGAAGATCTGGATGGGAACTTCCTGAACACAGTTTATCTGTCCCATTTCTACCTAAGGGGTGCTGTGCTGCACCTTTCCAACAACCATGAGCAGCCCAAGGTACTGCTCTGCAGGGCTGGCATTCAGGGCAAAGCTTTCCTGCAGCAAGATGTCCCCTGAACCTGTAGCCTGGATGCCTCTCTACACACACTGGGAAAAGATGGAGACAAGCCAGCAGGATTTACCTGGGTATCTGTAGGCCTGGTTGCAGCATTACACTCATTATCATCCACCACTGACACGTAGGTGCCCACAACACACTTCACTGCTCTCATCTGGTAGCCTTGGCCACAAGTCACAGTGCACTGGGAGAAAGATGGGAGAGAAGAGCACTGTGTCTGAGTAGTGCTTTGGACAGAAAGTATTATTTAGCCCAGTTTCTGTTTAGGCATGTAGCAAGAGCACCAAAAATAAAAGACAGTTTCCCTTCTGGTTTCTCTCCATTTCATGCATTTCAGCTTTAAATTAGGTCAAAGTTTTAACTCACTGCAGCCACCAGTGCCTTGCACGCTTCACTTGCTTCTTTGGGAAGGAAGGTACAAGCACTGAAATGATTTACTTTGCTGCACACATTAGACCCAGAGTCTGGAGGAACCTGCATTATATCCTTCTTTAAAACTGGTTGTTCAGCCCCATGGTACCATGAGCAGCTAATGAATAATTTTACTGATGGGAAATATGTCTGACTGGGACAACTGGTCTGGGATTGTTGCTGTTTTTTAAGTCAAGAGCTAACAGTTTTATGAAAGAGCCAGTGCCAGAACACTCTGGGAAGATTGAGTAACTTGTATTTTAACAGAAAAAAATCCCTCACTTACCCAGAAACTGGAAAACATTAAAAGCAACAAAAGTTATTCAACGTGAACAGCTTTTCTGTGAAAATTAGGCCATGTATTTATGTGCCTAAATATGGATTTAGGAGCGTAACCTTGGAAACCCCCTTTTTTTTGAAAATCACGGCCAATTTAATATGACAGAGATTAAATTTAGCACAAAGGGCAGGTACTGTTACTGCTGCCTATCCGCTGAACCCAAGCAAAGAGAGGGCTGCTTTGGTGTACAAATCAATTAACACAGTTACGCTGCTGAATCTGGATGAAAGGGCAGCGCCCAGCCCCAGCCCCCCTCATCCAGGTCCCCCACAGCCAGGAGCCCTGTGGGCTGTGTGGTACCTGGCCCCACGGCCCCACTTGCCACGAGGCACACTCCTGCTGCTGGCACATTTGCACCGACTCCGGCTTCGTCTTGGGGTCACAAAACCTGTCGTTCAATCGATCTTCTCCAAACTGGCACCACGTCTGGCGGTGCTTGTGCCCTTTTCCACAGGTGACCAAGCACTGCAAGGAGAAAAGTGCAAGCTCAGGTGGTGCTGGGGACGCACAGCCAGCTCAGCACCTGCCCTGGCAATGGAAAATAAACCTGGAGACCTACTGCAACTACTGCTTAAAAAAAACTACTGGTGCTTAAGTGCAGCTCTTTAGCTAACATCAACATGTCCTAGGAGATGTGGAAGTGTCTTGTCAACAAGATTGCTCTCAGGAGCTGGTCTAGGGCAGGGGCTGGAGCATGGAGAGCACAGCTGGGCCAGAATCCTTCAGCATGGGCAAAGTGAGACCACAAAGACTCTTGACTTCCAGCAGCTGTGAAACACAGGGCAAAGGCACAGCACTGTCCTGTGGGGTTTTAGCTGTGCACAACAGGGTGCTTCTAAAACACTTGTTCCTTCTGAGTGTGCTTTTTAAGGGTCTTGGCTTCTCCAGGCTGTGAGTGCCTCTTCCACTGCCCTGGCATGGCTTGGACTGCCACCAGCTCGATTCAGAAGATATGTTTCATAGAGAACAACCCCTGCTCCCATTTAATTGCTTTCATTATGCCCTAAAAGAACATGACTCATAGAAAAAAGAGAAATTTGGCCACAATGATGATGAGCACCCTTTGAAGACTGCTTTCCAGCACCCCCATTCCTGCTGCAGAGACAAATCTATCAAGATAGTTTTGTTGCATTGCAAAAAACACCAGCAGCAGTAGAAGAGGTAATAAACAGCAGAGAGAAGCTGAGCAAAACATCAGCAGGGTGCAATCCTGCCCTCCAGTGACAGCCAGAGCTGCCAGGGCTCTTGAGGACAATCTCAAGGGAAAATGAGGGCAGAAGGTATTTTTCCTCCCAAATATACAGCAGAACTACAGAAAAGCTGGGGAGAAATTACTGCAGGATTGAAGAGACATTAACCCTCTGTGGCTTTGCAGGGAGTAAAGTGGCTACTTGACCAGTGGTAACAAAGCAAATGACTTTGCTGCTTGTCTGAAGCCTCCCTGTGCACAGGCTTGCCATTTTCTGCAGGAGGCACAAACAAATTGTGACAGACGAGCAGGGATGGAGACACCTCTTTTCAGGTACCAGCTCCTCAGGGCAGAGGACCAGCGGGGTGAGCCCACCCTGGTGACCAGCACCCACCTCAGACCAGTCGCCAGTTTTCCACTGTGGGCACGAGAAGTCACTGCATCGCTGCACCGTCAGCTTCTCCTGCTGGCTGCACTTGCTGTCGTCCAGGACATCGTTGTAGGTGTTCACACACATGGCTCGGCGCCGCCGCGTGCCCCCGCCGCAGCTCTTGGAGCACTGCGAGGGACACACACCCCGTCACTGTTTCCTGCCACTCTACTGCTATTGCCCCCTCCCTCTTTGCAGACACTGTGGAGTGACTGCAGGAAACCTCCAACAACAATTTATACTTTGAATAACAGGCTTTTACTTTATGTATTCCTTAAAAAAGCTAATCTTGCTAAGCTTAATAAAATGTCATGGCAATGTGTTTCACAAATTCATTTCAGGTTATAGCCCCCTTATTACTTTTACAAGTGTTGCATTTCAGTTCTCCTAAATGGCTGCTGCTCGTTTTCATTTTAGGAGATATTAACTCTCTGACCAGTGAGGCCCCTTCACTGTGACCTCCCTGGAAATCCCCAGGCTCATCAATCTCTTGGTGCCTGCATTCAGGAGTTTTCTTGTTGATGCAAAAGCTAAGATGTGTAAAGGAAACAAATTTCAGAAGTCCTCTGATGATGGCAACATGTCTTCCCCAGCTCCTGTCAGTGGTGACAGCTTTGATGGCAGAAGACAGCTAGCAGAGCTTCATGAAATGAAGATAGATACTTAAAGTATAGATTAACTGCAGTGGAAGGTAAGGAGTACCAGGCTGATTCAGACTGAAGTGTCCTCCAGAGGAAGCAAGGAAACCAGAACCACTGTGACCATTTCACATATATTCTTTTAGCAACCTAAACAGCTCGATGTACTCTTGTGCAAGGAGCAGAATCTGCCATGCCACGGGAGCATCCCTTACCTCAGTCCAGGCCGAGTACCGCCATCCTCCCACGTTACAGTCTCCAGTGCACTTCTCCCTCGTGCTGGGCTTGGCCTGGCTGTTGCAGAAGCGGTCATCCACCTTCTCTATCTTGCCCTCCAGCCAGCTGTACTTGGAGCAGTAGATCTCCAGGGTGCGGTAGCCCAGCCCGCACTGCGCCGTGCACTCGCTCTTCCTCGCGATGTGCCACCTGCGCCAAGGACAGCAAACATCAGCCCTGGGCTCTGCAGGGAATGTCTCAAGAGTTGGACAGAAATAAGGTAGATATGCTCTTGAATAGGAAGTTTTGGGTCTGTGACACACTTCCCAGTGCTTTGGGACTTCCAATTACCCTGGCATTGCTGCTTGAAGGGAAGGAACTGTCAGCAGGTCTCAAGCAACAGAAGGAGAGCAAAGCCACGTTGTAAACCTGTGGGACCAGCCAAGGTGGCAAGGAGAGTTCATGGCCAGGTAAGGAACACTGCTCTGAAAGCTTCTGAAAGCTTACCACCCCATGTTCCCCTGCACCTGCTGCCTCAGCTTCTAAAAACTAAAAGCTGGAAAATACAGCATCAGAAAATGATCTGCACAGGCTTGAGAGGTGTCCCACATTACACGACATCTACAAAGCAGCTTCAGCTCTCCAAAGGAGAAGCAAATGACTTGCTACAAGACACTCAAGCCCCAGCTGTGTCAGCAGGGATTAGAGGGGTTCTCCTTGACAGACAAATTTCCACCCTGCTGCCTCCTCCATGAGACAAACAACAGGGATGGTGCTGGAGGCCCCCAGGGACCCATCTGGGGATACACCCCTGCTTCATATCAGCCCAGCTCTGGAAAGGGATGCTGGACATGAGGCCTGATCCAGGGAGGTGCTGGAGACCCTGAAGCCAACAGGAGCCCACTGCCCCTCATGCCTGGCAGGGGTGGCTTCTGGGGGAAGAGGCAATGACATCCTCTGGGGTTAACCCCTGGGGCACACAGAGCCCCACTCCCAAGCCAAGAGAGCAAACTCTATCACAGCCCAGAGAAGAATAAGATCAAGGGGATTTGGAATCAATAGCTCCTGACTGGTGGGAGCCCCACATCCCTGCATGCTTTTCAGACTCCTGCGTTTGCCCTTCTCAAGTTTCCAACCTGTTGCAATGGCAACAGCTGTTACCGCGACAACCCGGCCCCGCTCCCGCTTCAGCAGGGCTGGAGAAACCCCTCGGGAAACGCGGCCACCTCAATTGCTTCACCAGCGGCTGCTTAATGCCACCAGATTTCAGCCTCAGGAAGGAAAACAGATTGCTTTTTAAAGGAAAATGGGTTGTGATGATTTAGGCTGTGCTCCACCAATTCCAGCTTGCCTGGAATTGTCTGGGGACAGCCCCAAACCCATTCTACACTTAAGCCTATTCTTTGCTTTAAATAAAATGAAAAATCCAAGTCTTAGCTATGTTTTTGCTTTAAGTATATGTTTTCCCCTCTTTGCAGGCTGTATGTAAAATGGTGCTGAGCATTTCTTATCCAGGCAGATGCAAATTTCAGGCCCTGTATTGCACAGGGAGATTTTTCAACATTAGAGAATTTTTGTTATAGTT
Source organism: Parus major (assembly GCF_001522545.3). NCBI lineage: Eukaryota > Metazoa > Chordata > Aves > Passeriformes > Paridae > Parus > Parus major. The sequence goes on from NC_031781.1 coordinate 13,960,256, forward strand.
AGCCCTAGCTGAATCCAGCAAGAGAAATGTAAAAACATTGAAAAGTGCCTTTCAAAACACCACTGGTGGAGGACAATCCCTCTGGGTTGACAAAGAGGTAACTACCAATCCTTTTCTTTTTCAAAATCTAATACAGGCTGGTGAGAAAGGGAATTATGGTGAGAAGCAAAAGGAAAGAGGAGTAAATAAAAAGTACACAATGTTATTTATATACACAGTGGAGCACAGTGCACCTTAATTCACATTCTGTGTTACAAGGCTCAGTGGTGGGGTCAGGCTGGGGGATTCGATCGCATCGCTGGTCTGACACCGTGAGCTGGTCTGACTCTCTCTTACACACAGGCTTCCTTTTTCGTTCTCCTGCACAGAGAAAACCAGCACTTGGTTTGAGTCATGCAGCAAAGTGATCAAGTCAGTTATTTCTCTTACACCTTTCATAGTAGTATTTAAGAAATCTTTAGGTGTTCTTTTCTACCTCTGTCACAAACAGGGAGGGGGTTTAAGACTAAGCAGAGCAGAAGGGGTTTATTGCAGATGGGATGGACACAGGCAGAGAGCTGCAGAACCCCCACAAGGATGGGCTCTGAGTGAGTGTTTAGCAGGGTGGGCACTGGCAATGATTGGATGTCAGACCCCAAACCAGACACTGGCGCATTTTGCAGCCTTAGGAAATGCCTCATGACCTTTTCTGTGCTTCAGCTTCCTCACCTGCAAACCAGGTTGTGAGGCTCACCTGGCTGGGAGGGGCTGTCAGGTGCCCTGCTCTGAAACCCAGAAGCACCTCGTAGGATGTTACCCTCCACTACAGACCAGAGAAACAATCGTACCCACAGGGTGAGAATCTTGAAGAGATCAGAGAGGGATCTGACAGCAATGCCCAAATGAAACCAGGAGAAAACTTAGCCTTCCCAAGCACCCACCTTGGCAGAGCTTACTGCAGGGCTGCCATGGGCCATGCTCATTCCAGTAAAACTGCTGAGGTTTGTCCTCAATAGGGATATTGAACGTGTAACGAACGTCAGGATTGTACAAATTGCCCACTGATAAAACCTGAGAGGAAGAAAAATGAAGCAGAGTAAACCAACAGATATCACTGCCCACTGTTTTCAGTCCAACAATGCTGGGCAGACTTGTCCATACACACAACATATACTTCACCTGAAGTGTTATTTCTTGCTCAATCCGATCTGTAGAATTAATCCTTTCAATAGTATTATCGGAGCCGCTGTATTCGATCACAGCATTCCCAACTTTAATTTCCCTTTTAAACATACTGACGACAAAGTCTCCATTTAATATAAAGTCTCCTTGACTGTTAGATAAGGCTGCATAGGTGCAAAAAACAAGAACTAAAGAGGCAGAATTAACTCATACGTACATAACAACATGGGTCATGTGCTCTCAGTGCTCCTTTCCCTTGGGGGTGGGGGGAAAACCCCACTGGCACTCTCAAACAGCAAGGATGCACAGTGAGACATTGTGCCTTCTCTTTTTTCCACTGGAAAGCCTCCTAAAACTGAAGGCTGAATTCCTGAAGTTGTTGCTGAACAGTTCATCCATAACCCAGTGCAGAGATATCCAAAAGGCACTGTGGGCTGGCTGCTGCAAGGAGCACATGTAGGCTGCATCCCCACATATACCACAGAAATAATCCTACCCAAACCTTTTCATTAGCTGTGCTTCCAGGTGTGTTCTTAGGGTAAAATGTATGCACTCTAATTACCTAAACATAATCTTCTAGTATGTGAGTATGGGGAGTTTGGTCAGTATCTCCCCCTTTGTCTCCCTCTCCCTCCTCCCCCTGTACTTTTTATTATTCCAAATCTTAAGGTATGTGAGAGCTCTGGAGGCTTAAAGCCTAAATGCTTTATAAAAGGAACAGTTTCCTGAAAACAGCAGTCTGCTGCACAACTTCACACTAATGCGATTATGTAGCTAATTTCCTAAGTTAGTTTCCCCACCATTTCACCCATCACAGCTACGTTGCTAAAAAGCCCCTGTACTGAAAAATCTAAACACCAAAACACCAAAGGGAAGGTTTTTCCATTGAATGAGGAGAGATAATGAAGCAAAACACTGCACAGTAGCAAACAGACAGACAGAGAAAACTTCACAAAGCAGAGGCTACACTCAACCAAGTTTCACACTTTGGAGTGTTATTAGTGTATTAGGCAGTAGTAAAACTCATTAAGGGATTCCTTCTCTTTTACTGTATCTCCTATAACAGTAGGTACATCTTGGACCTGATGACAACATCTAATTCCTCCTAAATTGTTAAGCAACTACAAGGTTCACAGTAACTGAGGGCCCAAGATTTCACACTCAGTGAGCTGCAAAGTAAGTGGACACATGCACACTTCTCATTTGCTTCCAGTCAGGCCTAATGTGAAGAGATGCTTTCCCAGCAATATTAAAGCAACATTAAAGAAGATTTGACTTCATTGTTTCCCAAGAAGATTAAAGGCCCTCCATGAAGAGCTGAGAAGTTTGGGGCTCCTTCTAGGGTGAACCAGTTTGAATAAGCACAACATATGGAGGATTATTTTTTCCAGGAAAGATAAAAAATAAAATTTGTCTCCTTTCTCCAAGACAGAAAACTCTGAGACCTCAGTAACTTTTTTCTTGGTGCTGATGTGCATTCATGCTGCACCACCTCAATTTTTTGCCTCAATGAAGGGCCCAGCCACACGGATGGCATTTCAGAAAAACAGCCAAGGCTGACAGAATTGCCTCTTTTTGGTGCATGGTAGTCTCTGGTACTTGCTTCTCGAATGTGTCTCTTTACCTTCGGTGGGCTAGGGGCCACCAGCTAACTCCCCTTTTTAACATACCTAGATACAGGAGTTTGGCGAGATAGAACAAGATGAAGTGGCCTGTTCAAAGATCTAAGTACAGGACCCCATTCTACTGGAACACAGCTGGTAGTGTAAGGCACAGGATGTGCAAAAGAGGAGGACCAGAGACTCTGAGAGACCCCAAACAGGACTTAATGGCAAAATCAGCCTTCAACTGGGAAGTGTAACATCAGTCATGATGTTCATTTGTATTGTCTCTGCTATTGAACCCAAGCAGATCTATGAGGTGAGTTAATGGCCATGGTGGAAAAGACACTCATGGCCATGCTAACAGCATATATGTGCATGTAGCAGAGTAGTCTAACACAGCACCACAAGCATTCTCATCTGCCTCTAAAGACACAGCCACAGATTAGGAAAAACAGTGACTATGAATGTTCAACAAAGGCCAAGTTACTGTCAGGTTTAAATCAAACCAACATTTTTGGTGTAGGATATTTCTTTACAGTTACATGTCACTATCAGGCAGGGACAAGAAGGCCCCACACTAAGTGAAATCAGAATTATTATTCTCAGAAGAATAGAAAGTAATTTCTCTTTGTATGTGTTTTTGCACAAACATCTTTCAGGACACAGCACCAGCCAAAGCATGGTGACAGTAGAGACAAAGTTGCAGTGAGGGGACTCCAGCAGAGATCAGAATCCTGTTTGATTCCTGGCTTTGTCCCTCAGCTCCCACCCATGCTCAACCATCCCTCACAGCCCTAGACACACCCTAAGGGAACATTTCTCATAGCTGGTGAACCTCCCAAACTTTGCATCTAGGATGGAATGAACAAAACAAAAGGAAGAAGATAAGGCTGAATGTTTGGCAGACAGAAAAATTCTCACCAAGAAAACATCTCCCTTAAATTAATTCTTCAGCCTCCCCAGCAGAGAGCTGCCAGTAGATCCACCACCACAACCAGACAACCAAGCAGATTTCTGGAGTGAAATAAGGAGTACAACTCACCCAGGTAGTTGTCATCCTCTGGTTTCCCTGAGTAACTGTGCTGGCGCACATCAATGTTAGTGGCACCGGCTGGGATGCGAACCACAACGTTATAACCTAGGAAAGATTTAACAGAAAGTTAAGGCTATTACACAGGCATTTGGTTTGTTTTCTACAGGAAAAGGGAAATGAGCTAAGTTACCTCGCATTATACAAGCTGATACTTTTCATTTAGGGATAGCATAAATAGTTATAAAACGGAATATACTATAGCTAGAAGGATTTTGTATTTTACATCAGTGTTTTTGTAGATTAAGTGCCATAGTGGCTTTTATAGACCCACATTCTTCACTTTTAAGTTTTTAGCAACAGATTCTTACCATAATGCACCGTGTTAAATGTGCCTGCAACAGTTTTGCATGAAGAATTATCCCCACCACAAACACCACATTTATCTCTTCTTGCTTTTGAATTCAGCACATGATCACATCCAGCTTGCTTTAAGAGAAAAATTGAAAAAAATAGATTGAGCAAACACAGACTAGAACAGCATTGACAAATCTCCTAATTAAGGCACACAAAAGCTGTGTATGCAAAAGGCTGCTGTGAGATAAACTGGTATGCTTCCTTACATTTTTCCACTAATTTACAGTGTGGCCATCCCACAAGGTTTTACAATAAAAGACTTTTACGAAGCAAGAATCAGAACAACTGTTTGAACCAGGTAATGCCTTCACTAGAAAAAAGATTCTTGCATCAATTTTTCCTATAGAGAAAAGTGTGAAGAGCAATTGTGAATGGTACTACTGTAGGACTCTGGGGTCTGATCAGGAAGAACTGGGGCAAAGCACAGAAGGAAGCAACACTGGGATTTAGGCTGAGACTCCACAGCCCTCAGTAACTTAGGGCAGATGTGCAAACATCTTCCACTTGAGTGTGTCCCAAGAGCTGGTGAATGGTCTAGAGTAAGATAAGGAGTGGCTGAAGGAGCTGGGAACCTCAACATGGAGAAAAAGAGGCTCAGGAGAGACTTTCTCACTCTCTACAACTACCTGAAAGGAAGTTGTAGCCAGGTGTGAGTCAGGCTCTTTTCATAGGTAACAAGCAACAGGACGAGAGAAAACAGCCTCACATTCAACAGGGGAGGCTTAGATCTGATATTAGGAAATAATTCTTCACCAAAAAGGTTGTCAACAACACTGGAACAGGCTGCTCAGGGCAGTGGTGGGAGTCACCCTCCCTGGTGGTATTAGAAGACATGTAGTAGATATGGCACTTGGGGACATGGTCTAGTGGTGGACTTGGCAGTGTTGGGTTAATGGCTGGACTTGATTTCAAAAGCCTTTTCCAACCTCAATGATCCTATGATTCTACATGTGGCTCTTCAGCAAATCTGGAGGCTGGCACAAGTTTCAGACCATTTGGGGTTCACAGAGCCTGCAGATGCTGCTGGCATTCTCCTAGTGAAGAAAACATGCCAGCAACTGCCTGGAGCAGGCACAGAAGCGCCAGCCCGCCCTACAGAACTGCCATCCCCCTTTGGTGAGGAGCAGGGACAGTGATTACCCGGCACAGGCCCTGCACGCAGATGTCGTTGGTGTCGGGGCCGCAGGGCGTCCCGTCGATGACCCGGTCCCGCAGCTGGTAATAGGCCGTGTTCCCCGCCACCCGGCAGAACAGCTTGCACCGGTCCTTCATCAGGACTGCAGGGGAGGGAGGGAGACCAGGAGCACGTTATCTGAACACCCTCACCCCCAGCAGCGATCCAGCAGGCAGGATCTGCACCCCCAGCCACTTACTGCCGCTGTATTTGGGAACCCAGCGCACGTTGGTGGGCAGCCCGTTGATGTTGAAGTGCTTCCCATCGAAGTCGGCACACTGCTCATCCCGGAAATCCTTCTTCAGCTTTGAGCACGGTTCCGTGTTGCAGGATTTAAACTTCATGCGACGACCCACGCAGTATTTCCCACCGTTTTTGGGTCTGCAGAGACAACACCAGGCTGCAAATGAGGTGGAGTTGCAATTCTGCAACCTGTTCAGTACAGTCAGGATTTGCAACAGCATTTTGTAGGCTCTGTCTTTGTACATATCTTTAATTAATATCCCAGGTTGACAAGCAGGAAATGTTATGCTGGTGTCTAACAAAAAAAATCACAGATGCAATAAAAAGAGATGAAAAAGAGAATATTTGCTTTCTGATGGATGCCATGGTAGTGAGAGAAACCAGAAAGGAAGAGCACCATCTTCTTCCTCATCTGAGTATTTATTTTCACACTGAGGGATCCCACTCAGGCCTGTGTTTCCTTACAATCCCATCAATCCTATGGATTTTGTGGTTGACAATTTGCCTTTGATCTAGTGGGTTGCAAATAACTACACAGGAGAAAAGGCTTCCTTTCCTGCAGAGGATGAAAGGTCAGGCAGCACTTAGTCCTTCAGGATTTCTAGTCCCAAATGTTAGAAATGGTAATGCCAAGCACTTTTAAACAACTTTACCTCCACATATTCCAGAAAGCACCAAAGACAGCCAATAAATAACTTATCCCATTTTATAGCAGGATGACACTGGTATAAACTGAGGAGATCTCATCCAAGTCACATAAAACCCAGTGGATAAGCCTAGGAGAAGCTATCATTTTAAATTTCCCGACTCACAGATTCAGGACTGTAGTCATGAAACTATTTTTCTCATATGTAGATGAAGCCTTTGCCAGAGAACATCATTCTGGGGACTGAAAGAGCCTCTCCCATTCCATCTGCTGCCAGCAGTGGTGCAAGAATGAGCTGCTCATTAGAATAACCACCAAACCAACACCTTCTACCTACTCCCTGAAAAATGAGTGCCTGCACTAGCAAGAAGTGCAATCAGAAGTGACTTGCCAGGCTCCAACATCCTGGCACCCACAACTCCTGCCTTCCAGGGCTGTTCTTCAGGATCAGCTCTGCCTTGCCTGGGGACCAGGTGCCCATCAGTGACTCAGGGATGCTGGCAGAATGCTCCTTCCCTTGGAAGCTTGGTTGTGAAGGAACACACACAAGGTTTTCACACTTGGAGAACCCTCCAAGATGCAGATAAGAGTGACAAATGGGAAACACCTCTGCCCTCAGAACAGAGATGCTCACCATGAGATCTCCACCTTGCATGCAGCCAGCACCTCTAACAAAAGGGATGGCACCCTCCCTGCACATGCACAAGGGTCTCTACACACAGTGAGTCAACAAGTTCCTGCAGCTGAACAGAATATTTTAGCATCTCAGCACCTCCACCACCCAAGAAGCCCAGCAGTGCCTTTTCTCCCACAAACAACAACTCTTCACTCTTACGCTCAAAAATTCCTTGTGACTCAAGTAGCAGAGTTCCTGTGAAACAAATGAGAGACAGAAGCACAGAACAGCTTGCTCTTGCCAAATGATTGCCTGAAAAACTGGGAAAGGCAGGCATACTTCCCACCACTCCATCAGCACCACACTAGGGATGCTCCCAGGTCTGGCAGAAGGAGTCAGCTCCTTGAGCAGCTGCAGATGAGATGCTGAGCATCACCAGTTACACATATGGGATTTTTCCTCCAGTCACTGAGATCCTCACTGCTGTGGTGCAGACCCCTCTAGTTCCATCCTAAATACCACAGGGTATGATTTGTCCTCTGGCACAGCCCTGAGCAATAGCTGCAAACACTGGCTCTACCTGCTCTGAGGTATGAGTTCTCACATGCCATCTGGAAGTGAAATGCCTGTCACTTACAAAGGTTTCTGGTGTTTGTAATTAAGCAAGTACCAGTGATAAAAAGCCCAAGCAACTGCACAGTGCCCATTGCAGATTCCTGATTACAGACTGATTTTACACCTTTACAGCTCCTAGTGAAGGAGTAAGTCTAAACCTGTTTTTTACTGATTTCATCTGTTGCCCACTTGTTGTGACAAACAACTTCTTTGAAGTTACTTGATTACTCTTGGGACAGCTCCAGGGCTATCCCAGCACAGCAGCCCCTGCAGACACAGCCCAAACCCCTCCTTGCCTTGCAGGCACGATGGCAATTGCTGGGGGTTTCTCAATACCAGAGCCCATCCCATGGACTATTCCCATGCAGGCACAAGAGCTACCTCTAGCTACAAGGGGACATCTCAACCATCTTATTACACAGAACACAGGGAAACTTCTTAATCATGGCAGCAGCACACTCCAGACCTGGGTGAGTCAGTCATTCATGGGGGAATTAACAGGATTTGTCATTTTCACTTGAAAAGCATCTGTACCTCTGCAGGACTGTTGCAGTTTGACAAAACCTCTGAATGATACAAACCTTTAAGGGGGCATTTCTTTTTTAAAAAAATTGCAATTACAACATTTTTATGGCAACCACATTGCTTTCAATATAAATTAATTTAACTAAAATGAGACTCTTAACTATTTAGTTAAAGAACATACAGGAGCCTTTTTTTTTTTTAAGGTATGTCTAATAAAATCCAAAAATCCCAAGCTACTATTTAGTTTTCTCTTCTCTAGACAAGACCCCTGAGATTGAGATAACATTGACACATGGACACACCACAAACTGAAGGATGTTACTAAAGCTTGCCACCGTGTTGCAAACTATCAGCTTTGTAACCCTGGCAGTAAATCTCCTTGCAGACCGTGCTGGGGGCCTAAGCACACTTACACTTGTATAAAGGATCAGCTGACATTTAAAAACAGCTCCAAACTCCCCTGACAGTTACAGAGTGTTTTAAACCAGCATTGCTTCTCACAGAATCTGAGGGACAGAAAGAGCTGACCCTGAAAAATAAGTCACCCTCATATAACATCGATTTTCAGTGTCGTGGAGAAATACAGCATACTTCATTCTGTGTAATATTTTTATGGATCATCAACAATGTACCACAGAGACAGAAGGGAAAGCAGTACATGCATAGAAACCTCCTTGTTTTGGTTCCATTTTGCTTCTCTCAGAATCATCTATTCAGCCAATTAACAGCCAACATGGCACTTTGAGTCCAGTCTCATTCCCCTGACAAGCTCCTGCACACACCCCAGACCCACTGCATTCCTCCCAGCAGCCCAGAAACTCTCAGGCCCAGAGAATGATTCCCACCCCAAGAGGCCTGAAATATCTGATGCTCATCACCTTGAGCATCTTCACTTGAAGATTTTGAGGCAGCACCCAGCTCCCAGCAGTCCAGGAGCACAAGGTGCAGACACCCTGCCAAGAAGTGTTGTTTTGGGGGTGCTTTGCACCTGCCCCACGGGCAGCAGCTCTGCCTGGGAGCACTGAGGCTGTCACAAGGAAAAGCCCCAGGAGAATTAACTGCAGGGCACATGTGCTCATCTGCACATTTGCCCATGTACCTGGGCTCATGTGTGACTGCAGAAAAATCTGTGAAGCTCCAGTGTGCACAGATCAGTTTGAGATATCCTTCCCTGCATTCCAGGAAGCCCTAGGACTGGAAATTGGTTGGTGGCTAGCACAGTTATCTATATGTGTGTTTACATGTCAGGCTCAGACAGTTTTCAGTGCAGGTGGATACTTCTGTGATGGACTAAAATGCAAATGTGATCTGACTCACATCCAGAGATAGCACTCCCCCATCCAAAAAGCCATTCCTGAAAATAGGGTATTGGCATCTTATCAAATATGCCCTTTCCCATAATTCTGCAACATGTCTTTCTTTGAAAACCAGGGCTTTGAAAACCACAGACCCTCTGATGATGTACCACAGCCATGGGCTTTGTCCACCAGCCAGGCTCAAATTCCCATGTGGGCAATCTCAGTAAGAAGGGTCTGGTCTGGTTAGCAAACACATTCCTTCAGGGTATGTCAAAACACTCTGTTGCCATTCCAGAGGCTTACATCTCTTCCTGCATCTCTGCAGGATACTCATCCATTTACGTGTCAGAGCACTCTCCAGTGCGAGGCAGGAGCTGCAGCCTTACTTTCTGTACCATGGAGGGAATGGTAATTTTCAATGCCAGATTTAACACTATTTTTTACTGGATGCAAGAACCCACCCCAGATCATCATACACAGAAAAAACTTGAAAAAGCTAAACCATCTTGGAAGATAAAAGATTTACTGAGAATTATTTCAGACCTAACTCGCTGTATCTGGGTTGGATTTGTTGCCTTCTATAACAGATGAGGAACTGTCTCTTTTTGAAGTACTCTGAGAAAGAGAAAAGGCAAGAGAGTATCCAGTGGAGTCTCATCCATTTGTATAGTTTTAGCAGCTCCATGATAATGGGGACACAGGTGGTGGGAGCTCACATTATGCTGTCAAATTATGGGCACAAACCAACAAGCAGTGGAAAGTTCTGTGGATGGTGCCAGGACAGACTACTCCTCACAGAGACTTTGTGTGGGGCTGGAGAAGAGAGGCCAGTGCCAGCACAAGGCTCAAGAAAGGGGGCCTGGGAAATAACCACTATCAATCATAAGGATTTCTTGGGCAGCTTGGTGCCCAGTGTGTTTAGATGCTTTTGCGAATCCCAGCCACGGCAATACACCTACTGAAGCACCAGGATACAAACCACAAGCTATTAGGGAAGATAGAATTTCAAATCCTTGGCTACCCTTTAGGATAAAGGAGATTTTCTATCACAAAAAACTATCAGTCTGAAGAGATGCCTCTCAGAAGACAGGAATACATCTCGCTGACAGCATCCAAAGTTTCAGCAGCAGAGCTGGAAAGATGCTTTGTTTTTGTCTTTCCATGGCTACCAAAGACCATATGGAGTGTGCTGACTCAGCACAGCCAGATGAGAGCTCTTTGCACTTGTGTTTTTCTTAGCATTGTTTTAATTAACGTGCTGGTGTCCCACTCTCTCAGCCTCAACTTTTGACACTTGCCCAGCTGTGCTGAGCAGCCTCTCCTCTTACTACACCACCAGTGTCATAGGCATAAGTTCTCCCTTTTCCCATTAGCAGTAATCAAACTATCCCTGGCACATCCCTAGTGGCAATTTCCTTGGCAACAAACCACCCAACAACAGTGATGAGAAACAGGAATCTTTTTAAGACCCCTCAGTGCAACCAGCCCCACAGACCCCTCTCCTCTCTGTATCCCAGTCCCAAATAAAAGCCCAGAAAGCCTCCTGCCCACCCCTTCTTCTGCAAGAAGGCAGTTAAACAGAAACCAGCACAATTCACAATTTACGTAAACAGGCTGTTTCATACCAGTTGCTCAAGCTATTACTGTTGCACCAGCTACATATTTGTCTCCTTGAAGCCCACAGCAAAATTCCCCGCCGTTTCAAAGGGTGCAGGGTTTTGCATTCCAGGCTGATAGCAAACATTTCTGAGTGCCACTTTTTAATGGGGCACAGATTTCTGCTGAGGTTTGGCTAGTCTGCACCAGCTGAAATGTAACTGTATAAAGGATCAGCTGCAAAAGCAGCCAAAAGCTGGAAAACCAGACAAAGCAGGAAAAAAAAACTGGTAGAAAACTTTATTATAAAGGCCTGTAGGAACAGCTGTAAAAGCAACCTAAGGAGGGGTAAAATGGTGAAAAAGGAAGGTTCCTTCCTTTCTCCCTCTTTTCTGAATCACAGCTTTGGAGAAAGAGAAACACCTCTGGAAGTGGGACCCCAGCAGTGCCCCCACAGGAAAACAGAAGCTTTTTATCCCTCATTGTTGAACGGATCCCTTTTTAGATCACTTCACCCACACACCAAAGACAGGATCCTGCCTCACCCATGCCGGGCAAATCCATCCATCCCCAGGGCAGAGCCACCTGTCCTTGGCACCCACAAGGACTGGGGACTGCCAAAGGTGATCTCAGCCCACCTGGGCAGCCCAAACTGCTTTTGCCCATCTCACCCTGTTGCACTCCCCTGTGTGCACTCACTCGGGCCTGTTGCACTCTCGAATCGCCGTCTTTATGCCGCCGCCGCAGGTCCTCGAGCAGGTCCCGAAGGGGCTCCAGGTGCCCCAGGCTCCGTCTGTCACCGGTGCCTCTCGCTCCTTGGGCACACACATCCCAAACCTGCAGTGCTGCATGTGAAGGAGAGACATGGCAAAGGTGGGACTGTGCTGCTTTGCATTAGGAGTGACCAGCCTGGGCAACAACACCCAGCCTCACTTATTTCTCAGCCACACACAATGATTTTGCAGTCAAATAAAATTGAACTACTTTATATTTTGTTTGTCATCCCCATATTTTTTCTTTCTCCATACCCTTAAATGGAAACGTGAAGGGAAGGTGCTGAGTCTGTGGAAAGATTTATGGGATGAAGAGCGATGACAACAGCAACCACTGAATATTCCCTATTTACTGGTGCTAAGCAGCACAGCAAGCTCAGGCCACTGGCTTTTCAAAAAGCTTCTCTATCTGATTTCCTGGAGAGCTGCAGAAACTGTGCCATGTCAGGGGAGGAGACAGGCAATGAGGAGAAACACCAGGGAAAACACAAACCTCCCCACTACTACCCAAAGCAGAAAACTTCCAAATCCAAAAGTCAAATAGAAAAATTAATTCCTCAACCTCAAGCATTTTTTTGTTTTTTTTCTGTTATACTCAGACATAACATGGGACTTGCCAAGATCTTGTCTACCCTTCTGTTTTCCAGCTATGACTCTTATTTTCTTTTGTTTAGAAAGCTGGATTAAATTACCGTGGCAAGCCCCCATCCCCATTTTCATGGTATAAATTGTGTCCTTTGGGGTATGTTTACTAGATGGACTACACAGACCTCTGCAGAAGTGAGATCCAGGGAAGAGTCACCTTCTGACCTCAACAGAGTGGATGGAAAAATGTCCCCTCTCAGTGAACAGTGCTTGATACAGTTGATTTAAACCCAGAGACATGCAGATGCCTAAATCTTTGTAATTATGGGAAGCCCAAACATTGCTGATTGCTCACAGATTAGAAGAGGCTACAGACTACAGAATACAGGTAGAGAACATCACTAAAATATTCCCTTGCAATATTTCTGTGTACCAGGTGCTGTTCAGATCTGATCATCTTTATGGGAACAGGGTCAAATTTGCTGATGCACCGTGTTTTTCCAGCCTTTCCACTAACAGCACAACAAGGTTGCGTCAAGACACACCACAAGCTCATCCTGCTTGTTTAGACACCCTCAAAACCAATTTGGATAAAGCTATCTTGGAAAACAGAGCAGAATCAAGGTGTTCTGGGGCTGTGCATCCCACAGGACACCAGCTCTGCAGCATATGGGACACCTTTTGCCAAAGAAGGCTGACATGTTACATACATTAGCTTTGCTGATGAAGAAAGTTGATCTCAGTTGCATTTTCCCATGGACATGGTTTGCAGGACAGCTGAAGAACCCATAATTTGAGTCTTGCATGTGCTGTTTGCTCAGAGACAAGCATGGTCTCTAGGCTGCAAAATGCCCTAGATTTGCTTTCATCTGAAGATCTGATTCCCCAGATAAAACTGACTAAAACCCATCTGCTACAGTAAAGGACAGCAATAAAATCAGCTGAAATTCCTGTTTCTTTGCTGCAGGACAAACCCTTAAAATACACAACTCCTCCTGGCATTTAGAGGTTGAAAACCTGAAGGTTGGGGTCCCTATACAGGTCCAAAGAGGTCAGACAGCTATCATTAAACAACAGAAATACATGACACCAATCTAACAGTGCTGTCCCAGTGGAGAACTACTTGCAGCAATGTTGATGCTCACAGCTAAATATCTAACCAGAGTCATGCCTGGCACCACTGACCCAGGGAAGATGACTGAATAGCTAACTAGTGAATGAACACAGCTAACAGACCGTGACATGACCTATATGTCTCCCATCCCATGGTTGAGTATTAACCAGGAAGTCATCTACATCCATTGATTTTATTAAAAATTTGGGGCTTGGAGTTGATGGTAAAGTGAAGCAGGGAAAAAAGAGCAGCTGTTTTAAATAAATGGCAAGATTATCTTATGAAAATGCAATGGTGCTTCTTGGAACCACACTGTGAACAGTCTGGCTGTGCAACCTTTGTGCCTTTTGTATTTTAAAAATAATTTCTATGTTGAGATATACCAGAAAGACTAGAAAGCCTGCCAGGGTCCTCTTTCCTATAAGTTTACAGCTCACAGAATGAAGAGAATAAAAGGCAGATTGTCTGGAGCAAATTCAAAATATCTTAGACACACAGTGGAGCTGAAGAGCACTGGCAGGGATGGAAGACATTACAGCAGACTTTCCCTTCCATCTTGCCACTGGAGTTCCAGATAATTCCCCAAATCCAGCTCCCACCCTTGGGCTGAGTAAATGGAGTAGCAGGGGGCAGAAGGGGCTGTGCAGCTCCATGCATGTGTAACAGACACACTACCTGCTGCCACAGGGCAGCAGACACAAATCACTACTGCTCATCTGCTCTTCTGCTACCATTCTTTAAACAACCCTGAAAACCACAATGGAGAGTGGCCCAAATTTACAACCCCCTTTATCTTCTTCCAGAGATTTATCTCCACCCAACAATGAGCTGGTTCTGTGGAACGTGGTAAAACCATCACCCAGCAAAGCCAGACTTTGGGCTGGGCTTATGGCCTGATTTAACAGAATCAGATTTGGTGTCCTCACATATAAAACATGCAGAAGTTAATACTCCCATGTTTTTTAATGTCCTTGGTTTAAGAGTAAATTTAGAGCCCAGTTAAATCTACATCCCAGTAGTTTTAGCTAGATCTCTTTTTTTAGCTATTCAGGCTCTCTTATTTCCAAAGATATCTCCATAAAAAATGGTATGGTATTTTCTCCATCTGCCAACCCATACAGCACAGGCTTTAAACATGCAGACTTGAGGCATTAGTCAGCAAGTAGCAGTTTGACAGGGCTCCTGGCCACAGCATAGTACCAAAATAGCAATTTATTCCAAGGAAAAGCACTTCAGACTTGCATCTCAGCACTTTATAAGCCCAAGTAAATACCAAGCAGGACAGAGTTGATGACCCAAACTTTGAATTAGATGAACATACAGACAGAAAAATTACTCCATGAAGCCCTTTTGTGAGAACACATTTAAATGCCCGAACACGAGTGGGCTGCATTAGCTTTTCTTAAGAGCCCATCTGCTCTCAGCTGAGAGGTTCAGATCACACTTGTCTAGTTTGTCTAAACCTGTCAGATTGTCTAAATTTGTGGCCTGAAATGTTTTTCATTAAGAGCCATGCAGCTGGACACTGCATGGCATGGGGCAGCTCTGAGGGGGAGCTGATCTGCTCAGCTGCTGCTGTTTGCACATCACTCTGGTCATATCCAAGGGTAAGTGCAGGTTTGCTGCAGCCCAGATTTTTGGAATTTCAAGAAAATTTCAAAGTTATTTCTGATCTTTCAGTAGTGAGCAGATCCCAAGCTCACCAACAGAGAAGTTGAGGGCACAAGATCTCAAGTCATAGGGACTCCACAAACACCTACACTCAAAATGGGGATTTTACACAAAAACGTTAGACATTCCAATTACATCTCTACTGCACATTCTCAACCATAAAAACAAATCTGCAATTGCACTTTTCCCTAAGAAAGGAAGGCAAATTGATACATGATGCTCACTGTCCTGAAGGAAATCAGTCAAGTGTCATTGAACAATCGAGTTTTCAGACACATGCATCAAAAGATAAATTTCTAAAGAGTTATACAGCCTGTATGGAAAATCATATTTAAAATAGCATCCAGAATTTGTATTAAAGTATGTTTGAGAGACTATGATTTAAAACTTTGACTCTTTCTAAAGAAAACATTATTATTATTAATATTTATCTTAAGAGCCAGAAAAGCAAAATTTTAAGCTATACCATGTAGAATAACATCACACTATTTTTATTAGACACAGATGGAGAATACTTTTTTCAGACACAAATGGTAAGAACCAGTTCACATTTTTATTCAAAAGCTTCAGTATCTTAATAAAAGAAAAATCCTCTCAACTATTTTTCTACAGATATGAACAACTAAAAATTAAACACTTATCCTAGAAACCACAATGCTAGCTGGAAATTAACATTGCACATGGAAATGGAAAGTTTCTATGAATTACTGCCAAAAATGTTCCATACAGAAAATGTCAACCAATTCTATATTTTACTCTGAAGTTGTCAAGATGAAAAGCCAGCTGACAAGTTTATGTTACACAGAATTACTAATTGCTCACATCACATTGGCAATTTCTAACAAAAGCTTAGGGAAGCTTTGCAAAACTTTTGCTCAAAAGTTCACTCAAGGGCATTAATTTAAAAAGATAAGCACTCCAGAAGGAGTAACTGCTTTAAACAATGTTATGCCAAAGAGTTGACTTTAATCATGTTATCTGGGCTGGAGATGTCCCAGGCACCACCAGGCTTAAAACACACTGAGCTGCTTTGGACTTCAACCACTGCAGTCAGAGCCATGCCCCACACAACTGGCATTAGGGCAGGATGACTTTGACTGGTATGCTCAACCTGAGCCCAAGAAAACAGAGCCACGAGGCACAAACCACCAGGCATTACAGACCTTTCCAGGCTCACATTCTGTCCCATCAGCCCAAGGTGTGTGTTGGGTTCGACATCCCTTGTGAGCACCATCAACGTTGATACACCAAAGTCGCCGACACTGCATCTGCTTAAGTGATTGCAGAGATCAGAACGTTAAATATGTGCCTCATGCCTTACCAGACAGATGATTCTTTATGAAATTATCCCCCTAGGATTTATCATTAACTCACAAGCTTGACAGTAAGTTGATAGATTGTGAGTTTGCCATTCATACAACCCCAGGGGACCTTATTTTGCTCTGGCAAAACCAGGAAAAATAAGGTGTGAAATTTCACTTACCATATAGGGGCACACTTGGGATCCAGGTCCAAAAATTAACTCACATTGTTTGTTGACGTCATAAATCAGCCCTGGGAGCTGCTGAGGCAATGTGTAAGTTCTTGATGAAGGTTCATCAAGCAAACACTCCCCATAACCAGTGCTACAACACAAATCAGAGTAATGGTGTTAAACAGGAGGCAGTGAGATCAGAACCCACTTGTGTTTACCTGAATTACCCTTAGGGCAGTTGCACACCACATTTGCCATATTTAACAAGCACTACAAGAGCTATTTCAAACTCAAGCACAGGAGGGTGTGTTACCAATACACCACCACCCCTGTGCTGTGACAGCAACTATCCACCACAGCAATCAGCTACCACAGCAAAAGCATTTCTGAGTGTGCATTTAGCTGCTGAGCAAGCACTGGTACATTTTTATAAAGAATTCCAAAAGAAAAATCACTGATTAGCAGAATTGCCCACGGGACTGAGCTCCTGGATTTCCCAGAACACCATCAAGGCTCTCATTCTGTTCCACACCACAACACACAGGAAGGCATCACAGCAAAATGGGCGAATCACTATGCATCAAACTGACCCGTGGGCTCCTGGAACGGTGTTCCCACCACGGATTAGTGCCAGGGCTTTATCTTGACCTGTGGAGCAGAAAGGCAGATTCAATCTGCCTTCTAAAACACAGCTCCGTATCTGGGCCACAAGGCTTGGAAAAGTCATTCTTCAGGTTTGAGGAGAACACACATTCCTTAAAAGCAATATCCATGGGGGAAGACTTATTCTTCCCCATTGAGAGGCTGGTCCTTGCCAGCTTATCATGAGGCTGAACTGGCAGGGACTGGATGCCAGGGGTGCATTCCTGCTCTATGTAAAGGATGCGTGCACACACAAATCCCTCTGATTTCCTCCAAACACTGCACACTAGGACTCCAAATTAACTGAAGAACTCCATGGACACATGGACATGTGAAAACAGCCCAACACATGCATATGCAAGGCCTTACTCCAGAAATTCAGTGATGTATTTCCTACTGCATTTTGACCACATCCAGGGATTGGTGTAGAAGTTCAGTGTTGGTGCCATGACGTGCTGTTGATTTTTACCTCCATCTTCCTTGCACTTGTGATTGTCATCATGTGGCATGTTAAATCTAAGAGGAAAAGAGCAGAGAAAAGTAGAATCAGTTAAGAAGCAAACATCAAGTATTTAGCATAGCAAGGGCAACAGTGTGAACTAAATGTAAGCAAACCC
This sequence comes from Parus major, assembly GCF_001522545.3. Lineage (NCBI taxonomy): Eukaryota > Metazoa > Chordata > Aves > Passeriformes > Paridae > Parus > Parus major. The sequence goes on from NC_031781.1 coordinate 13,978,057, forward strand.
AAGACTTTTTCCTAAACAAGCTACTGACAGATATTACAGAAGTATTGATGCACACATATTCATAGTAAATTCAGAACTGTTAATGAACAGGGTTCCTAGCAACTCATCTGGAAAAAGCTGTCCAGCACCCTGCTAAGCTCCCCAGTCCATGACTGCATATATTTAGTCAGAGAAGTCCTCCAGGAAGCCTGGTGTAAGATGCAGTTTCCTTTTCAGCTGATGGTTGCTATCCTGCAAACAGGCTGGAGTCTGGCCCCTCCTTCATAAAAATGACAAATAATCTGGAACTGACCACACATCCAGGAGTTGATCTGAGGGAATTCTGAAGGAGATGATTGACTTGAGCCCACTGTCTGCAGACCCTCATGCACACAGGCAATACCATGTTGGATACAAAATATTTTCTAATGCAGCTGAAAATCCTGGGCCACACTGCTGCCTAAGCAAGGCTGCACCAGGGATAGACTTGGCTCCCATACTTTATGTGGAAAGTTTACCAAATGCCATTGCCAGCAAGCATTGCTATCAGCAGAAACCAACGTGAAGTTTGCAGCACATGACACCTTGAAGAATGTGGTAAATTCGCTAATGGAGACAGAGCGGCTTAAAGCGCTGCACTGTTTGAAGTGGGGAAGGGGAAGTGACCTGGTGTGATCCTGTGTTCCAAGGCTGGGGAGTTTCTATTCCATTAAGATTACCTCCAACAAACCATCTTTTCACTCTGCTCTCTGAAAAAAAAAGAGCACAGAGGTGTTTCCTGCTCAGGAGCACTGCTAACCCCCCCTGCAGCTCTGGGGCAGCATTAGTGAAGGAATTAGCCACAGGTTAGGTGTGGGGAACACCAAAACTTTGGGGACTTTCTGTCAGGAAGTCTCATTTAAACAAATACTACTGTGGTTAAAAATAGGCTGTCTCAGCCAGCTCTCCATGAAGAAAAACAGAGTTTAGAACAATGAGAGATCTGTTCCCAAGTACTCATCCATTCCACACCTACAGACCTCCACTGCAAAGCAGGCGTGTGGTGGTTTGGGACTTTATCAGCTGCCTAAGGTTGTAGCCAGGGGTAAAGGACTATGTGATCTAAGATGATTTTTCTCATGACTGCTTAGTAGTGAGAAAAAGTCTCAGTAGTGAGAAAAAGCAAAAATCATTTGAAAGAAATTTCCGCTGGAGGAGGTGAATGGCAGCATCTCTTCTGGGGATGTCCAGCAGCACAAGATTTTCCAGTTCAAGAGCTGAGTCAAGCTCACTTACACACCTCATCACCTCCTAGATGCCCTGGGTAAGCTCCTCCTTTACACACAGCTGCTGCATTGCCTTCACCAGCACCACACAGAGCTGTGGGACAAGCTGTGGCAGGCTAAGGACCTGCTCTCAGAGAAGACTTCAGTCCCAAAAGGTAGTTGAGATGTGCCAGCAACCCTTGCCCTGGTCCTCCCCAAGGCACCCAGCACCTCCCTTCTGCCCAAAATCCTGGCTAGTTCCAATGGCTGTCAAGATATCATTGCTTAGGTGCTGCTTGTGATACTCTGTCATTCATCCTCCCCAAAACATAGCCCTGCTAGTTTTGCTGCTCTCAGGTAGGCTCCAGAACACCCCACAGTTTCATCTACCTCAGTGGTGCATCTTCTAGCCAAGTATATTGATCTCCCCTCAAATAATTAGGCTCAGCAGTACCAGTTCCCAGCCTGGCTGGCAAGCCCTAGTTAGCATAAATATTGGGCTAATTAAATGTAAATGTATTTACATAAAACATACACATGGCCAAGTTCATGTGCTATTGTGAAAGCAGTGCTCAGTCCGTTATCTTCACTTATTGAACAGCTCCTGTATGGGTCACAGACTGTGCCCAATTCTGCCAGACCTAGGAGAGAACAAAGAAGTTTATGATAGGAAAAGTCACTCACAGTTCAGCACAGGCAACTAACATTGTCACTACAAAAAAAGTTATTAAAAGACAAAGTTTTCCTTACCCAGAGTATCACATTTGTCGTGCGCTCTACAAATATCCTGTCTGAAAGCAGAACAGACCTGACACATTAATTCTCAATGCAGCAGTGAGTTAAGGTACAAGCACAGTAACAGCAGAAACAACTCTTGGTGCTCCAATGGACCTTCTCATGCTGCTTTGCCACATCATCCAGAGTCCAAACTAACTCCCCACCACAGTCAAAGTTTTCCATCTTATGCTAAACCCGTGGGTAGACTTTAGACAGTCTTGAACCTCTCAAAATCATCTCCTGTTATGGTGGACACATACTCCCACAACTGCAAGTGCCATTACATTCACATCAAAACCTGAACATTTCCCATGTATTACAGCCCCTGACACACAACTGGCTACAGTTTTCATGAGAATATTCACCACACCTGGTAACAAGCACAGCTGTATCATGCCGAAGGTGACTTCCCTCTGGGTGGTTTTGGGACTGCTGCCATTGGCAGAAGTTTTTTAATGTTGTCTGGGCATTGTAAGATATTGCAGGGCCATCCTGATAAGCAACAGACAGAAAGCAGGTATTTTAATTATTCATGACAATGCTCACTACAAATGTCATTGTCAAGCACAAGGCAAAGAAAATAATTTCCATTACCTGCTCATTATGTATCACGACCAATTTCACAATAACAATATTAATTAAATTTCCAATGCTTGGGTCTTTGTAGATAGAAGCCACCTGTTTCAAAAAGGAATATTTGGAATTATTGTTAACTTTCAAGGAAACAAACAATTAAGACAACACATATATTTTCCATTTTGCAATTGTTTTTCTTTTGGGCTGCTCTTCTGCCTTGTTCAGTGCACTGGTGCTACGTAGAGAAACCTCCTGGCAGAAGCACAATTTTAGAATGAAAAAAAGCTGCAGGTATCACAGAAACCCAAAATTTCCTTTTGCTTTAGCACACATTTCACCAAATTAAAGGATCATTCTGCTCTGAGACACAAAGACCACCAACCAAGACTGTCAAAAGCAACCTATTCTTCTAAGTGCCTGATTTTGACATGGGCAGTTTCAGACTGCATATTCACTGCACTTCCACCCTCAGACAAGATGAACATCCCTCTAGTGATACAAATATGTTGGATACTCCCTGCCAGTCACTCTGCATTGCCAGAACTGTCTGTGTGGAAACTGCACTGCTGCATCCTAGTACCTGCAGCTATTCAGGTGCTTGCTCTCAGCCTGGAAAGCCAGCTTGAGAATGATGCTAAGGATCAAGGTGACCACAGGCTACTCCTTGTGACAGCAAGGGAAGTCAGGCAACTGCATAACCTACCAGCATCAGTTCCCTGGAAGGCACAGGGCCCAAAGTACCTTTCAAATTCAGCTGTTATTTCATGTGGGCTTAAATAAAAGAGTACAGCGTGTGGTCTAAACAACCAGTGATATTGCTCATGGTATCTGATATTCAGAAAGCTGGAACAGAGAGGTGTGAAAAGGATCAGGAAGTGTGATGGATGTGGGAAAAAGACTCCAAGCAGTGTTTTCCAGCCACATTTTACCATTTTTCATGTAACCCCAGCATTGTGTCCATGCCTAGGGAAGGCAAACTGATGGTGTTGCATATGACTGCAGCAGAGAGGGGCTCTGTGACCACTAGAAAACAATTTGTGGGTGAATCTACTTGCTCTGGTTGAACACTCACAATTGACATCAGGGTTAAGACATAGTGCTGTAGGTTGGCTCCGTGGTAGGCGACCATCCTGCTGTCAGCCACCACCATCACCTCCACAAAACGTGGGTAGGACAAGAAACGCTTTGTTCGCTTGTGGCTCTTCTTTTCAACAATGGTCCCCGTCTTGTTGCTGTCCCCAGAAAAAGAATTTACTTCCAGGCTGTGTTTCAACATCTCCACGTCAGACAATATGCTGCTCTCTGCCCACTGCCTTCTCCAGTGTTTCCGCTTGTTCTTTTTGTGACTGTGGTCATGATCTATGGTTAAAAGGCAGAAAAAAACATACAGTACATTCTGGAGTGAAAAAAATTAATACCACATGTATGTTACATCAAAATACCTATTACCTCAACAAAGCTGTGTGGGCTTGCTCCAAACAAGCAGGGAACTGAAACAGAAGCACTCTGTGGAAGCCCACCAAGTAGCCCACCATCTAAGGCTGCATTTTTAAAGCCATCTTGGGGAGGCCAGTAGCACTTAGAGGTGGACATTCCCTGCAGCAGAGCCAGCTCCTGGCCCATACAGGAGGGATGGAGCCCTGCAATGGTAATTAGCCACTGCAGCAGCAGCGTGAGGATTCTGGGCACGTCCAAGGTGGCCAGGAAACCACAGGAAACAAAGGTCCAAATCCTGTATTTCTAACTCAGGCATGAAGGACGGCAGGATTTGGCCTTCACAGCAAAGCAATTATATATGATTTATTTCTGTCTCTAACAATAACACGGCTGGGCTTCAGTTCCCCCCCCTCCCTTTATTATTCTGTGCTACAGGAATGGTAAAGGTCATCTAATAGCACAGCTGCCACTGGCGGAAGAATAGAATTCAGGAAGTTTCACATATACTGCTTTTGATATTCAATTAGGCCAAACATAAAAGCAGCCTGAAAATATACTCCATGCTGATACAAAGACGACAAAGTGAAGAGGGAGAACAGGCATATATAACATATGGAACGTGTACAATTAAGATTTACCATCTGATTAGTATGTAATTATAGCATTATTTAAATGTAAGAGCAAAATCAGGCTTATTTGATGCCACTTAATTTTTAATCAGTTCATCATAGGAAGTAGCTAATTGAATGTGATTCATCCACGAAAGACTGTTCACTTCTGCATTTAATATAAAGCCAGATCTGAACTACTCATCTACGACTCCAGGCTACAACCCTCATGCTCTTTGTATCTTTAGTTTAATTTTGTCATGGTGGTGAAAAATATCACATTTCCTTATCTGACCCATTGAGTAGGTTAGAGGAAGCATAATATTAGGGAACAAAGGAATACTCAATGCTCAAACAAGATTGAAATGATAGGAAACTTCTTAGCTATTTTTCCTGTGTAGTTTCCTTTTAGGAATATTTGTAATAATTTCCAAAAAAATAAATAAATTCTGCAGTATCACAGCAGGCAAAGGGGATGAGCCAGCTTCTACCTGTCTGAAAACCCTTTGGCCCTATGTGCAAATAGACAATGGAGTTGTTAAGAATTAAATCCTGTCTACTCTGTACTACCTAAGTCTTCTACATTCCCCTTTCTTGATATAGTCCAGACCACCTTAATACAGCAGAGAGTCTGCAGTTATTTGAGTAAGAATTCGAGAAAGCCAATGGCATTTGTGGTTATAATTGGATTGCCCTAGTTCCTCTGCTCTAATCAATGCCCTTGTGTTGGCAAGGTTGTGCTCTCATGCTGGCACTGCTTCGTGGGCAACCATGACATTATCTTGACTCATTCAGTGCCAATCAGCTTGGGGAGCCAACTATGCATACAAATAACTTGAAGGTGAGGAGAAGACCAGACTGAGAAGAAAGTGCTAACTCCAGGCCTTCAGCCAGCTCCTCTCCTCTCTGCACCCTCAGCCTGCCACTCAAATTTCCCTTTTAAATAACTAACCTCCAAAAGGAGCAGATGCCCAAGGAAAAACGTGTTAAGGATGGGGAGGTACTCAACAGGGCTCGAGTGAGGCTGAAGACAAGGCTGCAGAGCAAAGGCAGAGCTCTGCAGGGCCCCATGTGGGACCATGAGGCTCCTGACTCCCCCAAACATCCAGGCAGAGGGAAGTTAGATGGCAAAAGAGGGAATTGCAAAGACATCTATCACACAGAAGATCTATAAAATAAATAAATTGATACATACTGGGCTTGCACTGAAATCCTGCAGCTGGTGTCACACGCTAAAAAAACCCCTCAAACCCACCCAAAACCCAGAGAGTACCACATGAAATTCCACATCTTGTTCTGAGAGCCCTGACCTGCACCTGATCATGCAGGGGAACCAGAGCCAAACACAGCTAGGTATGCCCAGCACAGAGAAAAATGACTTTCCTATTTGTGCAGATATCTGGCACAGAGTCACAGAATCACAGGATCATTTAGGTTGGAAAAGATACTTAAGATCATCAAGACTAATCATTAACCTAATGCTACCAAGTGTTGGTACAGTATCAGTGTTCTTTCCCCATTCAGCACACAAATGAAATCAGACACATCACCACTTCCAAAACAACTGAATTATTTCCACTCACAAAGTCACTCCAACACTTGCAGTGTGCTATTTGGACAGGTCATGTATTGGGTGCTTGGGTTACTGGAAAACCAGGCACCAGTGATGGGAATGCACTGCATGGAAAGCTACTCCTGGACTCTGGTAGTGAACTGTTATCTTCACCCATCTTTCTTGCATGTAGATAGTGTGCACTCACCTGTAAAAAATTAAATGCTAATGGCTGTGCACTGCTCTCAACCCATCTGTAAAACCCTGACCACATTAATGAGAGCTGCATACAGGCAGTGCCAGGAACTCTGTGTGCCTGATTCTGATGATATCCTGCTCCACTACAATGGCCACAGTTCAGCACAGGCAACTAACAGGTTGCCTTTCATACAAAAAAAAGTTATTAAAAGACAAAAACTTTTCTTACCCAGAGTATCACATTCGTTGTGTGCTCTACAAATATCCTGTCTGAAAGCAGGACAGCAGTGGTCTCACTGAATGGTGCAATATGCTGCCCCTCCATCAGGCAGAAGGGAAAACCCCAGAAAAGGGTGTGGTGTTTCTACACCTTATTTTCCTTTTTTTTTTTTTTTTTTTTTGTGTGTGTGTGTGTGTTAACATAGTAACAGAAATCAGGAAGAAAAATGGCTTGCATGGCAAGCCCTCCGTCTTTGCAATGACCTGAAACACATCTCCTTACACAGGGCAGTAACTGGATGGGTTTAAGAAACAAAACATTTTTTTGTTACTTTGTAGAAAAACTGAACTCCAGTGAGTAGACAAACCCTTTAAAACCATGCAAACTACAGTTCAATAATTCAAGTATCAGATGAGCCCATGCACTGATTCAACAGCTCATTCATTTGGGAGGCAGGTAAAAGGCTAGAATAATGTCCATTTTACTGCATACTTTACTAAGACAATCTATGCTGTTTTCACTGTCTTTATACAGACCTGGTCATTTATCTTAATTTTTTTTTTCTGTTTGGTTTTTCTTTGTAATGTGGGACTCACAAAGGAGACCCAATCCTGTGAAAGGATATTGCTTCCTGATGGCATCTTCCCACTAAAGCCATTTATTTTTGCTTGGGCAAGAAGCCTCAGCCCAGAACCCATTCAGCTGATTTATGGATGTTTCCTGCTGGTTAATGTACTTTGGATCTACCACAAGAAAGAGGGCAGGGAAGACTCAGGCCCTATGTGAGTACTTTGCCTGCATGAAAGGGTGACACGGCAGAGTCAGGATCTGCTTTTGACATAGTGGCTATTGTTATACTAAACCCAAATACTAAAAGATGGAATGATCACTTATCCCAGCAGTCCTAATCCTTTTCATTTCTCCATTAACTAGTCCTTGGAATAGAAAGCAATTTGCACAATTAAGTAAGACGTGTAACAATTCAAGCAATTCCAGTTCAGCTCCAAGTTCATAAGAGCTGCACACAGCAGCAAAAAAAAAAATAAAAAGGAAAACACAGAGAGGAAAAGAAGGAGGGGAAAAATTCTTGAGCTAACAACATCTCCCTGAGAGAAAAAAAAGTGTGATCCTTTCAAAACAACTTCTCTGAATGTGTGACCTAGGATTTTTAGCAAAGTTTGCCACTCAGTGGTTGGCCCACATCACTTCTAGCCCTGCTCTGATCCAGGTGCACAGATAATAAAACTATCATTTGGAAGTAAATTATTTATTGCACACCTCCATAAAACAGACCAAAATCCAGCTGAGGTCCCCTCAGGCAGTCAGTCAGTATGTGACCTGTCTCCCTCAACCCCACACGAGCAAACCCTGGCCAAAAGCCCCAGTACAAGCTCCAGCTCCAGCTGCCTGGCTGGATTTGCTGCCTGTAGTTGGTACCATAGCAGCTGCCCAAGGGACTGCCATCACCTGGGAAACAGAGGAGAGAGGCAAAATAGATTTGCCTTCATGCAGAGATCAGACTGGCTGAAATTGAACCACATTTTTAGGCTCCTCTTGCCAAGAAATGAAACGGAAACTGGCTCCTCTTTAGGACACAAACAGGTTCTAAACTGGACCAAAAATTTTTTCTAGTCCTGGGTCAATTTTAATTCTACATCAAGATGTTTTGTATCTCTGTCTTTCTATACATCTACAAATGTATCTCAGATGGATTTGCATGAGGCCAAATTCTCACCTCTGTTACTGTGGGCTGTTGTTGTGGTCAGCCTAACCCAGAGCTGAACACACCTTGTCTGCCAGCAGCCTCACACCCTGCTTGGACAATAGCCAGGGATGGAAACACAATGGGGGACCAGGCACTGCTTTGCCCTGTCCCACACTGAGATGATCAGTCCTATGAGCAGGACTAATCCTGCCTTTCCTCTGGATAGCTCCTTGACTGTGCAGCCAGTGCTGCTGCTATAGCTGGGAAGGGAAAAGAGGTTTTATTAATAGGGATGAGATCAATTAGCTACATTGGAAGGGAAATGAAGAATCTGGGCCAGCTAGGATCCAAAGAAAAAGATATTCTGTGCTAAGAGTAAAAATGAAAGTTTGCCTGGTTTTTCAAACCTGCAAATGAGAAGTGTTCAACTGAAAATTAATCTGAGCCCACTCAACTGACATCAACTGGGGTTTCAACCTCCAGCAGCAAGAGCTGGACAAAACAGCATAGATCAAACTTCCATAGTTGGAACTATTGAAAATTCAGTAAAATATCAGCACTTTCACAAATTAGAAATCTTAGAGCAATACAAAGGAAGGAAATTTTGATTTGCTCATGTTATTGATACTTCCTTTGAATTAAGAAACAGTCTGGGCTCAGGATAGTTCCCTCCCAAACTGTTACAGGAGAATCAAAATCTTGGGCTTCTACAAAGAACTTTGCTACTAAGAAAAATACTTGCATGGATGGATCATAAGCCCTCAGGACCAAGGGACAACTGCTTGTTAATCTTCTCACCTTCCTCCACTTTGAACTTTGCACACACACTTTACTAAAGTGGTTTTCTAAATGTCCAGCTGAAGCAATGTTCAGATTCACAGACATGTCCATGTCCAGGAGCTCCTGCTGCTGAAGTCAGTCCCATGTGTCAAGCCCAGAGCCTGGAATTTGTGTTTGCAATATGTGAAAATATTAATGCCAGAAAGCAAAGCTATGAAGCCATGAGCAGTTCAGACTGGCATGAAGCATCACTGATGCAAAAACCAACAGTTCCACCCCAATTCACTCACTGCATCTTGTGTCTGTGACTATAGAGACTTGGAGGTGCCAAAGCTCAAGGTGATGCTGAACCCTGATGTCTGTCAGAGTGACCCTGCCTTTCTTCTCACTGCTTGAACCAGAATGCTGAGAACCATGACTTCCAGTGAGCAGCAATCAATTTCCCTTAGTAATAAAACATTCTCTGGTTTATACCATGCTAACACTACAGACCACACATACTCTAGATGTTTTCTTTCCTGGTGATGAGTATCAGAATGCATTCCAGCCTAAAAGATTAGTTTTCTGCCTAAGGTGAAATGTTGTAAGTGAAAGCTATCAATTTTGCACAGTAGACAGAAAGTAGATTAATGAACAAAACAATAAATTGTCTCTTTAGGAAAGGAGATACTAACACATGAGCTGAACATGTGGCAGAAAATGATTCAAGATCATCTTACAGAACTCCCACACATGCTCTTCAGGCAACTTCCAATGCACAGGAGTCACAAGTACACCAACCTGTGTCCCACACTTGTGTCTAGTGACACCTATGAGGACCATGCCAACAAGAACAACACCACAAATTTGTACTGACAGTCAGCAAAAGAAAAGACAAAATATCCCATTACAAAAAGAAAGAAATCATCCAGCAATTGGCCACAGGGATATTGATAGTGGCATTACAGGTATATGGGAAAAGAAGTCACAGAATAGTCAGCCTGTTTATTTTCAGTAGTATATGCCATAGGGAACAGACAGAAGGCACCAAAGTGATCCCCCCTTGCTTCTCCCACCTGTCCTCCTTCAGTGGATGTCCACACAGATGAGGTAAAAGTACATCCATTTTGATTCCAGGATAATAATTTAACTCTGTCCACTTACCATGTTTAAATTGCAGAACAAAAACCAATGAACAATGATTTGTTTAATCACAATCTTAAGTCTTACATCTCTAGGGTGTCAGATGGATGCTTGATACATTTTCAATACTAAGAGTAACAACAAAATGCATTACTTAAAACTCACATTGAAGAATGTTAATGGGATCTATCTCATTGACTATGATCATTGTTTTCTAACTGAAGTCAGCCTATTACCTTATCTCACTTCAAACATTAAAGACTGATCCCTTCCCCAGCTCAGCATGGAAAAAGCTTGTGCTTGACCTCTTAGGCCCATCTGACCAAATACCAGTTGGCTCTTACTGTGCTGTTACCTCAACAGGGAGGCAGAAATAGAATTAATTACATTAGCATACGGGAGTTGTGATGTAATTCTCTTCTTTATTCTGGGAGGGAAGGAAACCTGAATTAATTACTATCTGACTAAAAATTACAATCCACTTCTTTAAGATAAGGAAGTTTTCTGAGGAAAAGAAAAAAAGTCAGTGTTTTACCCTGAGGCCAAAAGCAAAGCTGACAGCTTAAACAGACTCTTGAAAGAGCTCAAGGATTGCTCAACCTGGAAGCAAAGGCTTAAGAAAACCTCCCTGCAGATCTCCTGCAACCCTGAGTTTACGTGACACTCAGCAGTACAGAATTTGCCTGAAGACCTGCCTGGAAACCAGACACGTAGAATGCAAAATTCTGCTGGATGAATGAGTTGAAAACAAAAAAAAAAAAAAAAGGGACACAGTTGGAAGCAAGACAGAGTCCAAAAGAAAAAAGCAAAAATACTAAAGGCTCTAGACCAACAATCCAAGTGCAAAGGATCTGGGATTTCACCACAGACCACTCACAAGAGTAAAAACATTGAGTCCTGTGCTAAAAGAATTGAACGTTTCTGCCTCAGAACTGCTATAAAGAAAGAACATAACACATACAAAGGGTCTGTAGAAAGAGAGGACTTCTTCCATCACTGGCCCCATTCCACTCCATTGCCAACTGTAAGACTGCAGAAACACCTTGAATCACAGTTCAAGCAGGAACAAAAGCTCATCCCCTTCCTGCACCAATGAAAGACCACCTTACAAAGTCAGGCTCTAGCCACAGTACCAGATCCCTAACTCATCCTTCCCCAGGCCTCCTCCTTGGCCGTGGCACTGATAACACACTAACAAATGCCCATTCTGGCAACCTCAACCTGACCACCCCTCCAAGCACATGGGAACATGGTGACAAGACCATCTCCTGCTTGTGCCATGGGTACACCAGTGACTTCCCATGCAGCTGGCTGGCATTAGAAGAGCAGGCTGGTGCTAATTATCATGCAGGAACAAGATCACAATCATTGTGCAGGCAGCATCAGGCATCTGCTTGCTCAAGACACGGGGTAGCACACTTCTGCTCTGGTGGTTCCCCAGTGTCATGTTCAGTGGGAAAGGTTGCTACAGTTACTATGAAAGAGTAATCTATTACAAATTACTCATTAATGCAACTGAAAAATCAGTGACATATTACTGAGTATGCCTGTGTAATTCTAGCTCAGCGGCAAGACTTGGTTCATGCTGCTGGTTTCTCCTGTGCTTTGTATTGGACCCTTCTCAGCACAATTTACACACAGAGCTTCTCTCCTCCTCACCTGGGCCACCTGGGGCTTCCCTCTGTGGAGCTGCTGTGCCTGGCCACACATGTACTCTCCAGCAGTCAAAGTGCTGCAACACCCAACGAAATACCAGCAAATTTGAGACACCTCTGCATCCGTTTCTGGCAGGTACTGGGATGTGCTAAGCCTGCAGGTTGTGTCCCACAGCATCTGTGCTGATAATACTTGGTGGATTTTGGAAAGGAGCCTCAGCAGGTGAGTCACTGGGCTTTCCCACCTCTGCCAGCAGTGGGTGGGGGCACAGTCAGCATGGTGCAGGTAAGACCTGCTCTGTCCTGCACTCATCTGAGCCTGCTTCCAAAACCTCACCACCTCAGCACAAACTGCTGGAAGGCCTCTTTGCTGGCTACAGCCCCTTGGCTCCCCTCCAGAAACAGGAACAACTCTAATCATCTTCCTACTAGTTTGGCACCATCAGAGTGTTATTGCTGCTTCTGCATGAGGAATTTTGCCTGTGGTGGATATTCCTGCTTTAAATGCTCTCATTAAGGAGTGAGGGCTTTGTGCAAGATCCTCACATGCAGCCCCAGAGCCCAGGTCCAACACCAGCCTTGGGATGGGCACAGCTGACCAGCAGCACGTGAGGGAGCAGCTTGCACTCACTATACATTCAGTTGTTGGTTTATTCATCTCAGCCCCAAACAGGTCTTGAATATAAAAGAATTATGAGAAATGAGGCAAGAACAGGAAGATATTTAACTAATGAAGCTGTGAATTGGAAGCGCAGATCAGCCAAACAAAGGCAGTGGGTACAAAGAAGGAGCTGCCTCAAAAAGTTCAGTCAGGAGTCCTGCATCAGCATCACAGTAAAAGCTGCACAGAATTTGCTAAGTTTGGAACAAGAGCTGGGCAGGCAACAGAAGTGGGGTGATGAAAGGGCACAATAGTTGCAATTATACTCATGGACACAGGGGAATTGTGGCTCAGTGCAACCAAGCAGGTGGAGGCCACATCTGTCCCAGAACAAGGGATGGCCAACAGGCAGAATGATTGTGAAGGTTCAGTAAAAGGCTAAAGCTATCACAGACCCCAACAAAGCTGGAAGAGAAGAGCTCCAGAGAACTCAACAAACAAAATATACATACAAATACATATAAATACACATCAGTGGCAAAAAAATATGGGAAATGTGATAGAAAGGAGAAGCAGCAGAAATAGACATAAGACCCAGAGCAAGGGGCAGCCTGAAGTGGTTTATTTAAGTGATGACCAAAGGCAGTGTCCTATTGGCATCTGGAGCTGGACATCTCTCTGCAAGACCAAACCTTGAGGGTTTCACATGGAAAGGGTTCATGGGTCTGCTCCTGGCAGAAGGTCCCACTGGATGGGGGCTTGGGGAGAGGTGCTGCCGGCCTCACGAAGGCGGCTGCACGCTGACGCAGGATGCAGCTCCGCGCCTTTATCACTGGAGTCAGATTGTTCCTCCGTGGGGCGCAGGAAAGCTGAGCTCTCCAGCCTTGCAATGAGCCACTTCCTTTTTTTCTTTTTTTAGGATTGCAATTTCTTTTCTCTTCCTCCTCCACCTCAAGAAAGCGGATATTTTAATAATTGGGTCGGAAGAGCTTGCTATCCTGAAGCGATGGGTGGTAGTGGTGCTGCACCTATAGTGACATCATGCTGTCAGCCTGGCCAAGTCCTCATCCCGTCAGGGCTATTCAGAAAAGCACAAATTATTCTGCCAGATCCCCGGCCAGATGACAAACTGATTCACGGCACTAACTAAAAGAAAAGAAGGAGAGGAAAATGCACCATTTCCTCCAACTGAAACTACATTAACCTGTTACCCCAAGGAAAACTGTCCAAAGCTTTTCTTGTGGCGGCTGAGCTGTATGCCAGACGGCTGAAATGCATTGCCAGAGACTCCAGTGCTGTGCTATGAAAGTTCATCTGCAGAGCACAGCTTCCATTTGATATCCATCAGCATTCAGAGGAAAAAGATATTTTTCCAGAACACCTGCAGAGTATCTTTTATGTCAGGACCTAAAACTGTTATTAGAAACTTCTAATTAAAACTTAACAAAAGCAAATACCTGGTTTTCTAAGCTGACCTCAGGATGCTGAAAACTAAAAGTAAGACCAGGGAGACTGCTGCAAATGAAAGCTTTTACACAATCTGTTAGTCAATTCACAAGGGAAACTTTCCTGAATACCTCAAGAAGTCTAAAATTACATCATTATGGCAAGGGCACACCAGTAAGTTGCTTATTAATCATTTCCAGGAAGATGACTATCAGAAAGTCATTCTTAATAGCACAACTGCCTGGCAACACGGGGTACCTTAGATTTCCCTCACATGAATTTCCTCTTCAAGCAAATTTCCACCCCTGCCAGAAGCCTGCAAACCAAATGCACAGTTTCACATGTTCTTCTGACAAAAGACTGGATTCAACCCTGCAACTATGACTAACTCCCAAACTCTCATGAAAGCATTCTTCTCTGGTAGGAGTGAGAGACACACCTTGTCTAAAACAGTGAGTGATGCTAGATTTCGTGTGTTCACCTCTGCTGCAAAGACACGCGAGACACCTTCTCTCACCAGATGTAACCTCAGGTAGGATGCCAGGATTCAGCATTGCCTAAACTGCTCTGAACTCGCTCCTTAAATGAAATAACCAAGATTTGTTCACCATACATGTACAGCTAGAGCAAAACAGCACCTTTCAAAGGATTGCACCTTTCAAAAGCTTGGACGAGGACAAAAAGAAGAGATGGTAAACAGGAGGAGGTGGAGGGAAAGCGGAGAGGAAGACAAATAAGACTCTCATGTCTATCTGGAACACTTCAGCGTATGTTTGCGAGGTAAGAACTCCTTCCTATACTAGATGAAGCAACTGAGAAGAGCAAGGAAACAAAGACAAGCAAGAAGCAAAGCATATTGGAACAAAGGAGGAAGAGATATACACCACATTGGTAAAATCACAGATGGAGTATTATTCTTGTGAATTATAATACAGAAGAATAATGGGAACTATGATACAGTGGGGTGAAATACAGCATCTGTTACACCAGCACAAGAGTCAAGTCCACAAGCAAAATTCAGAGCCCTCCCAGCTACCTTTGATTCAATGAGTCCTGTGATCTGCTGCTCCGTTCCTCCAAGGGTTACTGATGCAATGTGCCAGATTCCGTGTTTCTTTCCAACTGTTCTGAGTCTCCTGCATCTGATCTCAAAGAAGGGAGCAGAAACAGCTGGAAGAGAGAAACCAGAATGGCATATTCCAGCAGCAGCCCTTGGAAGAACAATCAATGACAGCCTTGTGAGAGGTGCCACTGCACCCCTGGCACATACGTTTGCATGTGGACGTGGATTCACATGTCTTCTAGAAGAAACACACATTGCTCTGGTGGTCACAGACTATCAGAGCATCTTTGGACTTAGCATGATCAGTACAAGCTGAACAGATTGACAGCTGAGCAGCACAGCCACAATCAAAGTCATGGGCGCCAAACAAGTAACACATGCTAATTGCAGCCTAATTTGGGCCCCATACTTCTCCTCCAGTGATACCTTTACTTCCTGAGCAACTCCACCTACTTTGCATCATATGAGCAGCTTGCAGCCCACAAGGGAACCCAGTCAAGGTCTACTCTGTTTAAGCTTTAAAGTTTCTGCAGATCTAGCTGCAGGCCAAAGGAGGAGGGAAAAACAGCAGGTGAAACAGGAGACTGAAGGAATAAGCTTCTTCAGAGAAAATTTAGGTATTTGCTGCCAAAGGGGAGGATTAGTTGTGAACATCAGGAAGTCAAGGAAGCAGAGAGCAGCAGGAGGCCACTGCAGATAATAGGGACAGTAGGAGCAAGGCTATTGCTCATCAAGACACATGAAGGGGGAGAGAAAAAAGCTTGTGCTCTTTCATATGTGCAAGGACTAGAAAGCAGGAGTGAGGAGGTCAGGGAGATGGTGCTGGTGGAGGAAGGGCCATGAGGAAAAAAAAAAAAAAAAGCCTTTGATGAACCATGGAGAAGTGATTACTAAGGGAAGAACTGTCAGGGTTGGTGTTAGAACCTCCTCATTTCCACTAGAAAGAGGTAAGATGTGGCAACTCACAGCCAGATTTGGGGAGGGAAGATCAGGAGCACAGCAAGACCAAGACAGAGGATGTAATTTAAAGGACAGAGTATCAGACAGAAAGAATATCAGATTAGGATGGTTGGGAATTACATGTAGAAAAGAAGAGAAAACAAGTTTAAAGGCTTACAGGATACTTAAGGCAAGACAGACCAAGAGCTCTCTCGCCAGCTTTACAACAGGAATCAAAGGGAAACTGCAACATTTTTTCTGACCGCAACTTCCTTATAATCAATTCCTAAGAAGCACGGGTGCACCACATCTCTCCAGGACAGCATTACTACCACAAGCCCAGTCCTAGCACTCACAGCACTATTTCTAGAGGGGTCCCTCAACTTCACATCCCTTTCCCATACAAACCTACTGCCTTTTAACTGCAAATAGCACTTCCAAGCATCAAGTCATTCAAGGCAGTAACAAAATGAGTACCTGGAGTATCACAAGTCTGCCTGTCCCCTGAAGAGTTGGTTGGAGATGTCCGGTGCCGGTAGACAAGATGTGGTTTATTGTGCTCTTCTTCATACTCCTGTTCCTCAAGTGATAGGAGTGGCTCTACAAAATAGTCCCCATCATCAGACTTGAATGTGCCTAGCTGAGAGGGACCAGAGAGAGGAACAGGAGGTCAGCTTTGAGTGATGACAAGCCACCTAGCAGCACTAGCAAGCAGCTAATGAGGGAGGTGTGCCTAGTTCTGTGGTAACCCATTGAAGGCACCAGCTGGAGCTCCATCTTCAGTCACATTGCTTGCACGCACTCTGGGCTGCACAGCCATCCCACTGGTGCTGACAGAGGGCTAATTACTAACCCACAGGCAGGGAGCATAGGGGCAGGTCTGCCAGACCCTGTCCTTACGCCAGTGACAATTATCAAGCCTGTCCTGCCCGAAGACTCATGGTGCTGCTGTGTGCTGGAGGCCCCAGTGCAACCCCATCATGTGCTGGTTTCATGCAGCATGTCTCCCCGAGACAGGCTTTTAACCCACATATGAGGATCAGAGGAAGGTGTCCAGCTAGTGAAGTCACTGCTTGTGAAAAGACATCATCACTCCTACTTGCATACAACTATGAATGCAGGTATTTGGCGGGTAAATAAAATATCCAAGACAAAACATTCCGCAGCCATCCCATACTAGCATCCATGGCCACTACCCAGGAGGGAAGTCACACACACGTGCTGTGCCCAAGCTGAGGTGAACACATGCACCCAGAGGAACTCGTGGACCGAATGAAGCCAGCAGAAACCTCCGGGGAGACCCCTGGATTGGCACCCCGTGGGACGGAAAGACCCAGGTCAGCCCTTTTAAGAGCTTCTGCTCATCCCGGTGCCAACATCCCTGCAGCGAAAAGCACCCAGCTGGGGTACCAGGGACTGGGACATGCCCCTGGTCCGAGGTGCTGGGTGGCTCCAGGGTCAGCGCTGGTGTAAGCCCGCAGCCACGGGCACCCCCGGGGAGAGGCGGGGGTCCGTGCCCGTGTCTGGCCCGCGGACCGCCCGCCCGGGTGTCGGTGGGTGGCACTTTTTCCCCAAGACGCGCGGAGCGGGAGCGGCGCACCCAGGAAGCCGAGCGATTAAGAGCGGCGTGGGAGAAAGCCCCGGCCGGGGCGGGCCGGAGCCGCCCGCCGCGGCGAGGGGAAGGGGCGGCCCCATCGCTCCGCCGGCCCGGCCTCCCTGGCCCCGCTCCTCCCGCTCCTCCTCCGCGCTTCCGCCCCTGGTCCTCAGCGGGGCGGGGCCGGGCCGGCGGCCGGGGCGCGGGTCTCACCATCCCGGAGCAGAGGCTGATAACGGCGGTGAGCCGAGGCCGGGCGTTGACGTGCCCCCGGTAGAAGCAGTGCTTCACGTCGGCGTCGGCCGCCTCGGCGTAGAGGCGCCGCTGGTCTGCGGCGGGCTCTCCCAGGAGGCTGACGGTGAAGAGCGGGGCGATGAAGGCCGAGCTGGCCGTCAGGTTGAAGAGGAACTGCTGCCCGAAGGCGGACAGCCTGTAGTGTGCCTTCGAGGAGGCGGCGGCGGCCGCCGTCCAGGTGTCGGGGGCAGCACTGGTGCTCCGCCGGCGCCGCCTGAAGTGGACATCGGTGGGGAAGGGCTCACCGAACTCATTCACTCGGGTAGGAGTCACGATCTCGTACTCGCTGAGCTTCTCCAGCAGCTGGGCTGCGAGGGGACAGACGCATATGCCGCTGAGTGAGGCGGCCGAGCCCCGCGGCCCCGGGCGGCGGCAGCGCAGCACTCCCCACGCCCCTCCCCGAGCACCCCCTTACCTTGCCTGGGGTGCAGCTTCTGCCTCCTCGCTCCCGTCCTCAAGCCGTCGATGAAGAGCGTGGTGAGTGCCAGCGCCAGCGGCGCCAGCTGCATGGTGCTGCGCGCTGTCCTCGGAGGAGCAGCCTTCCCCGCCTCCGCTTCTTCTCCTCCTTTTTCCCCCCTTTCCCACTCTTAATTTTTTTTTTTCCTCTTCTCCTTTCTCGTGGCCCCCCTCCCGGCCCCCGGAGCGCTGCCGCGGGAAGGCGCAGGAGCCGGGCGGCGTTAGGGGCGGGCGGGCCGGCGGCGCGCGGGGCGCCGGGGGCCGCGCATGGTGCGCGGGGGCGGACGGGCCGGGGTCGGGACCGACGGGCCGGGACGGGGGAGCCGCCCGCCCGCCCGCTTGCCTGCCTGCTCTCCTTCGCTTTCCGCCTCTCCCCACGTCGGGCTGGTGGACGAGAGCCGCCGGGACTCAGTTTAAAAAGGGGCGTGCTCCATAGATCAAGGGGGAAAGCCCGCCCTCCTCAGGTCCCCCCCACTCCAGTGTCACTTCGTTGCCGGCGAACGCCGAAGTCCAGGTTTTGGTTAAGAAAAGCTGGAGCTGGACGGAGCGAGCGACGACTCGGAGCACCAGCGCCCGCTCCCCACCGGCTCCTTCGAAAAGGCTTTAAAATCCCAAAGTAGCCCGGGCAGAGCGGCACTGGCAGCTGTCTGCTTTGCCAGGATTTGGTGATGAGCCACTTTGTCACTCACTGGGAGGAGAGCTGAGTTTTCTTACATAATTAACGTTTAAACTTTTTTTTTTTTCAAGGCAGCTTGAAGAAGTGGACCAGCAATTGAAGAATCCCGTGTGGCACTTCTTATAGCAGTTGTTTTCTTCTGCATTTCTCAGATAAGAGACAATTCAAGCAACTTTTGTTCAGGATTAGATTTGTGTTATGCACTTTTCAGGCACCCTGAGGGAAAAGGAAGATTATATCCTTATCTGAGTTTGTTTTACAGTGTGAAAGGTCTCTGTAAAAATTTAAGACATCCTTTAGAGCTAAATGTAATTAAGCGTTGTCTTCTACCCCTTCCCCAAATCAAAAACCCCAGGCTTGATTTAAAAGGCTTTTAAACCTTTTGAGCATATAAGCAAGGGAAAAGAGAAATCTGGAAGTTCAATTTGCACTTCCATAGAAGATTTCAAAGTTCTTTACATTCTTTGCTCTGCTTTGGGACAAGGCACAGAAATGTTGGTATTTGCTGTAGAAAGGGAAAATTTTAAAATAAAAATCAATTCAGAATCCAGTTCTGGGCAAAATGGCACCTCCTGACTCTTCAGAATATCTGTTGAAATCCTACAGCCTCAAGAATTCGGAGTCAAATTATTAATTTTGTACAATGAATATAAAAGAGTAATTGAAGCATCACCTGCAAAGCCGTGCATCTTCAGCCCTGCGACTGGCTGGCCAGGCTTGCAGGGCTGGGAGGCAGAGCCTCGGCAGTGCAGGAATCTCCAGGATTGTGGAGACCCAAGTCAGCACACCCTTAGGGTGAGGTGTAATGGCACATAACCTCCCTTCGTGGCGTTGTGCCCATGCTTATAAACCAGGTTTAATTAAAATCTTGGATATTTACCGTGAGATAACTCGCCCACATCTCTCTGAGCTGCAGTGCTTGCAGAGCAGCCTGAGCCCTGACCACTTACCTACAATGTCCATATGAACCCCAAAGCTTTCAGTCTTCACAGAGGGAGGTACACACAGGGTGCTTGGGATAATGCTCCAGAAATCATGGCAGGAGAAGGAAGGGTGGGCTGTATCCCGAACTCAGGTGGGTGTGGACACATTTCCCAGGAGTGCCAGGGGCAGCCTGTGCTGCCAGTTGGGCATGTGGAGCAATACTGAGCTGTCGATCAGCAAAGGGGGAGTGAGGAGCAGTGAACAGAGTTGCCTAAGGAAGGAATGGTGAAAAGCTGAGCATAGCATTCTGGCTGAGTCAGAGGGAGGGGAGAAGGCTTACATGGAGCTAGTCCTGCCGGTGTCCTGGGAAAGAGGGGTGCAGCTTTCAATTCTCAGATTGGCATAGTGTTGGGGAACAGGTCTGGTTTATCTGGGTCACAAAGTGCCCCAAGGTATCCCCATCTCCCAAACATCCTGCATCCCACCACTCTTGGCCTCAGCATCCCTTGGGCCACATCAGGTGCTGGTGAGAGCTCCCTTGCTTCTATTCAGCTCACTGTCACAGGAAAACCTATCAAAATTTTGTGGTTTTTTTCTCCTCAGTTTTCTATAAGATGACCAGTTAATTTGGCGCTGGGATGAGGTTTAACAGAGCTCAGGAGCTGGCACAGGGTGAGAAGTGACAGCACATACCTGTGACTTGGTTAGAACCTTTTCCTTTTTGGCACTGAACTGAATGGAGCAAGGTTGTTTTGTGGAGCACCCTCACAGCCCCACCCGCTAATATGAAACCACCCACCTGACAGAAGGCAAGAAACACAACTCTATCATTCAGAAGAGGGGATCCAGCTTGTGGGACTCCAATATGGGGCAGAGTTGGGAGCAGTCTGAAGCCTCCCAGGACCAAATCCTGGCCTTGCAATATCACTAAACATACATTTATGCATGCCATGCAGCATGGCATGACTTCCAGAGCCATTCCCATCAATATCCACAAATTGTATGTTGTGTGGCATTTTTAATCTTTACAGCTGGAGATTAGGAAGTGCAGAATGAAAGCTGTACTGTAAGTAAATAGATTATGTGGAGTTTAGAGAAACTAAGCTGCAATCTTAAATTCAAATAACTTTCCTATTAGGAAGGATCTATTAATACTTACGGTATGGTAATTGTGCAGACTCCAAGTCCTCATCCAGTCAAAAGTAAGCCTTAAGAGCCCATACCTACCCATGGAAAAATCCCCTTAAAACACTGGGAATTTTGCCTATGTAAATACTGCAGAACTTGAACTGCAAATGCCTCTTTTATAAACTACGAAATCAGAGCTTGATCACAACAGCAAAACTTTAGTAAGAAGTTAAAGGCAGTGCACACTGCTGCAAGAATACACTTGGAACCCAGACTTCCTGAGGTTTTTGCACTGCTTTTCCCCCTTGTTACTATTTCTTTTTCCCTATAGGTGAGGCCATCCCCAGTACTAATCTTTGTTCTTTGTGCCTCAGCCTCTCTGGGTAAGCATCATCTTCCTTTTCCTGCTCCATTCTCTTGCTGGCCCAACGATTATCCCACAAGGCAGACAGTTCCCCTTTGATGATTGCTCCTCAATGCCACAAGATATCTGAGAACAGCCAATTTTTCTCCTTCTGTCAAATCTGCGTGGTCAAAAAGTGAAAGATTTCATTCTCTTCAAACAGCTGACCACCCTCTCCTGCCTCTCTCATTTCATCTGCTGGTGCTGGTAACAAGGATACCACTCTGGGCTGCCTTTTTCTTTTGGAAGCTCTCATAAAGGTTTCTTTTTAAAAGACATTTTCAGCAGTTGTGTCAAAGCTGGATTTTTAAGTTGTAAGTCTTTCACATTTGTTTGGAGGGACCGAAACTTGCAAGTTCTTAGTGTATACTTAATTTTCAAACTTGTTATCTGTGCCAAGCCAACTCTTTTTGGTCCTTGTTAAAAGGATTTAAATACACTCATCTACTGTAGTCCTTTAAGCTCCTGCTTCCTCCCTGGGGTTCTGTTCTTACCCCATGTAGTGTGCTGCTGCCATCAAGGTCTGAATCACTGGGTTGTTTGGGGATTTGTTCCCCCAACCCATAGGAGGCTGGGAAATGCTCCCTGCTATTCCCAGCAATACCAGCACAACACTGCTGCCACAACTTGTCACCTTTGGGCCCATATCCTGGTCCCCATTTTAGGGCCAGTGGCTGAGGGAGATGTGAAATGATGTGCCAGGATGCTGCAGAGACATCAGTGCCATTCCACTCCCCTGAATACTGAGATGTGCACACTGAGGTGACTAATTCAAGGTCACCCAGGGAAATAATACACAAACATCCTTCATCTCAGTCCTGGGTCAAACTGTGCAACTCAAACATCTTCCCCTGTGTCCTGTGGGAGCCAGCCATTGCTCTGCACAGAGGTGTAAGGTGGGGCACAGTGGACTCGCAGATACCATCCCTCCTCTTTGCCTGGTAGGGAACCACCTTTTGGGAACAGAAGGTGGAAGAGGGAAAGCAAACGAGTCTGTCACACTGCTCCACTTACAAGCAAGGAAAGTGGTGCTCTGTGTGCCTCAGAAACAATTTTGACCCTGGAAAACAGATACACGAGTAGGAACTAGGGACTGGGTGGGAGGAACAGCAAAGCCCACGTAGACACTGCAAATGTGTGGGATTTTCATCTTCAGGTCAGCACAGATGGACATAATGATCCCTTGAGGCTCTCCACTTGAAACTGCTGGTTCCAGCTTACCCCTCCCCTGCTCCCAGCATTGCTGCTGATCGTGCACTGCTCTGCTCCTTCTCCTTACACCTCTTATCTGCCACGTGGAACGTGCTCAGGGAAGCCCAGCTTCTGGGTCTGCAGCCTGCCAGTTCCTTTGGCCTAATAAGCAGTTATAGATCCCATTGCCCTTTTATTACAGGTAAACCTAGGACAGGTCCTAAAGTAGCTAAGAAATATTAATTCTGAATCTTCCCATTTCAAGCTAAACATTATTGGTTTATCTTTTGTGTTTGACATGCTATAAATCAAACAGGACCTGAATACACTCCTCATGACTTTTGATATTATGTACATGTGCATCTCTGCTGTGTTCCTGGTGCCTTTGCCAAAACATTAACAGTAATACTAGGACTAAATAGAGCAGATGTTCTGTAATCCCACACCAAAAGGCAACCTGGGGATGTTGGAAATTATGCAGGTACAAAAAGCTTTATCCCTCGAGCCATGTACTTTTGCTATATAAACTAATTATCATAACAGCTCTGTGAGGTGTCACCATCACCTTATGAAGAGGAGACTGAGATGATTGATTTGGCAAAGAACATGGGGTCATGGAGCTCTGACCTCATGGTAGTTCTACCCTCCCTCTCCATTATGTATGCAAGTCTAAGTGTATAATGTAATATTTCAGTGGAGGGATCATTAAACTGTAAAACTCTATATTAGGAGGGTTATTTTCATTCTTTCCCCAAATAGTAGATTGTCTCCATAGATAACAAAATATAAATATCCAGTTAAGTGGAGAAAAAGCTAAGCAACTTTACAGATATCAAGTTCTTTTACCCTACACTGTTTGATTTCCCTTGGGGTATAACAAGGTACTCAGCTAAAAGCAAAGATGTCTCCCTGGGGGAAGTCTTTATAGTGTTGTATTTGTATTGTGGTAGGAAGTCTCTATCTGTTATAAAACTGTCAAAAAAATTGTCAATGGCCAAAAAGTTGTGAATGTTTCAGGCCTAATCCAGTGCCTGTCAAAACTCATCATCAAAACTTCCACTGACTTGGAGAAGTGCAGAATCTCTGTCATTTCCAGGAGCTATTTTACAGCATCACATCTTGCTCATTAATATCCACCTGACAAGCATATATAACATCCAGTATTTCTTTACCAAGATGCAACAGCTTGGAAAAAAAAACCCATTTATTTTTAACTTAGAAAAATGTCTGTCCTTGCTAAGTTTCAGTACCCAAAACTAGGATGTTTTAAAATTCTTCTCAGGTAGCTGAGGGTTCACAGAACAGATGGACACAGGGAGGAAGAAGATAATAACAGCAGCCCATCACTTTGTAGCACTGCTGGTACCACATGATTACCACAGCCATTTCCCCCTCCATGCTAAATGATTAAGAGGTGCTGCTTAGATGTGATGCTTCAGATTTGTCAGCAGTCTCCGACTCGCAGGGTATGTTGAGGAAACAGCTCTCTACTTACAAGTGCTCCTGTGCTCTTACACCTCTGAAAGCAGCATTGATAAGGAACAGACTGGAAATGCTTAGTGTGGAAGATTCAGCATATAAACACAGGACAAAAATCCAAAAAGAGATTTGGTCTCTCCCCAACTATGCTGTGTTTGCCCTGGATGAAGAAGTAGTGAACAAGTTCTATTTTCAGCTGCACACACTGTGCTGTCTCACGATGGCTGTCGCTGCCTGAGCGGCTGGGCACACCTAACACAGGATCCCTCACTGGTTTCTGCCTTAACTACTGCTTTGCTGTCAGGTGCCTGCAGCCTTGGCTTTGCTACTTAACTTCACTGTCAGGCTCCGCTTTTGCAACCAAAATAGAGGACTTAACAGTAATAAGTTTCTTACAAGATAGAGTTTAGATGATATGTTAAAAAGCAGGATGCAACGAAGGGAGAGCAAACTCTGTATGATCTGCAAAGCTGAAACAAAATTGTCTTTTTCTTCCCAGCTGTTTCCAAAGCCACCTCTGCTTTATGCCTTCATGCCTTCTCGCTTACTAAATAACTTTTTTTGATGGCAGTGGCTGTCTAGAAGCAAACCTGAAATCCATATGTTCCCCTCGCAGGTGCAGGGAGAGCTACAAGAATGATGTGAATTGGCTGCAGCCTTCCAAACCACATTCATGTCATGCCACTCTGGCTGGGATGCCGGAGAGAGAATTAATGGAGTGTAAATCCATGTTTGGAAATCTCCAGCCTCTCCCTGTAACTCCTTCATTCCCTTTGCAAACCACAGGAAGAGGGGATCTCCCCAGAGAACCACAGCTGCACATTTTGGGTCTTGATTAAAAGTAGTGGAGAATTCACACAACCAGGGCTGCTTGTCTAACGTGTTCAGAGTGAACTGTGATACTTCCAAGGGATTCTGTAGTCCTGAGACTAAACCCTGTGAGCAACAATCCTCTTTTAAAGTTATTGTATGGCTTGGCTACAGAGATAAGGCACCAGATGGCTTGGGAAGAATTTTTAGGAGACAGTCTGCTGGTATGCCTGGAAGGATCTTGAGAGTTTACGTTTACAATAGACCATTTCTTTGGAGACGAATGTTTGTCAGGAACATCAGTTTTAATTACTTAAAATGTATGCTGTTCCCAAATGCAGACAGTGTTAAGAGGAGTTTTTTGTTGTTTTTTTTTATTTTCCTGAAGAGAGGACAGCCACCAGAAATCCCTTCCTTTATAGGTAGCAAATTGACTTGTGAGACTACTGTTACACAGTTTTCATCCCAATACTATCCTGCAGCACCTTCTTTCACTAATGAATTGTTCATAGCACAACTAGGTCTTTCTTTTAATCTGTTTTCAGCCAATGAAGTAAGCAGCTAATTTTGTCAACTCTAAGCACACACGAACATGGGTCAGCCCTCAAAATTCCCAAGGCTTTTCAACTGAGCCTTACTTTGCCTTTTGCATGCAAGGAGGGATGAGCTGGGACAGGAGCCATAAGGATGCCAGTAGGAATAAGCAGCCTGTCAGTAATCTCAATGTTGTTTTCACACATTCACCATCTAAATCCAGGTGTGATCAATTTGCAGTAAGGATTATAGCTCTATTACCCCCAATATTGGGCTGAATTCAATGACACCAGGAACTGAACTTCTGTATCCCCAATGTGAGGGTATGGTATTTCTTTCCCAGCCAGAAGCGTTACCCAAAATTATCTAAAGGGTTTGGACCATTTGGACCTTCCTGAGAACCATGGCCCTGCTGGAGCATCTCTTTACTTGCAGATGCATGGCAGACCCGAGGAGAAGTACATACCAAGGCAGCATACTTTGTATGTCTGGAGGTGTGGCAGCTCTGCAGTTTCCTGCCCTACAACATATGGATGTTGAGATATACATGTCACATTTTCAGACCTTTCAACTCTCTCATTACAACATAAATAACATGAACAAATTCTGGTGATGGGAATCAGGCTCATGTTTGTAAGCCAGCTGTTTCCATGTTGTCTCCCTATATTTTGTCATCTTAAATATTCCTAACCTTTCCAATCAGAATTTTTAAAGGGACAAAGCATGATCTGGAAGTGACTGTAACACAAGGATATTTATTGACTTATCTGACATTGTTTTGACATGTCAGGGCCTCCTAGGGGACCAAGACCCCATTGTCTAATGGCAGAGCAAACACAGGGCTGAAAATGGGGCCAGTATCTGTGTTCCCCTTCCTTATCACACTCAGTTAATGCGTTACTCCACACCAGCCAGCCAGCTAAGAATAGCAGGGAGGAGAAATCTCATACACACCAGCAGCATTCTTTCTCTCTGTTGTTTTCATGGGAGGTTCCAGCACATGGTTTTTTGTAACACAAAGCCCATAATCAAAACACAGAATTGTCCAAATCTGAGCCATTTCATCTACCAACAAAGTGGAAGTTTTACAACAGCAGGACAGGGACATACTTGCCATGGCTGAGACTCCTAGACCTGTCCTAGTTTGTGAAACACATGGAGAGCCAAAAGAGCAACTTCCCCCAGACACCAGTAGAACAGGGCACATTAAAACAAACACATGTTTTCCTGCTTGATTCTGTGCATCAGTTAACTCTTCTGAACAGTGAGAATGGAACTTTGTAGCCCTGGTTGTACATATATAAAGCCATGTGGTTTAGCATCTAATTGCGTGAAATTTTTTGGGATACCATTATATATAGAAAGTGGGCCTCTAGGCCAGGAGCTGGCACTTTTCAGGAGCTGACATGCCTCTGCTGAAAGCATTTTGAGAGAATCCAGTGTCACCACCCTCAGCAGCATCATTAACAGCAGTGACCAAGAACCATCCCTGAATCACTCTCCTGTAACTCGCTGCACAGCACAAGGAAGAAAAGAGGAGTTTCTACATTGCTTAAGCACACGAGAAGTACTGACCTGGCCCTCTTAGAGCCATTTCACACTCTCCAGGGCACACCAACAGTGAGTGTTCAGTGGTGACAGGGCAGAAACAAGAAAAGCTTACAGGGCCATACCTGAGCACCAGTCCATCTTCCAGGGATCTGCAGCTGGGTGATCCATGCCAGTGGTGCCCCTCTGCTGAGCTGCTTCAGGAGGAGAGGGACACAAGTCCTGCCTGGGGATGCACAAACGTCACTGTAACTCTCGCCCTTGTGCAAATGCAGTGCTGGTGCTCAAAAGCCCAACCTTGCACTGCCCTACAGTCTGATGTCAGTACCAAACATGATGGTTTAGTTTCCACTTCCATCATCCAGAACAGACATGGCTGTGGAAATCCCAGATTATCAATTCTGATTTGGAATGACCCTACCATAGTCTCAATGACGTGTATGTGTGTGACTGCCAGTGGCTGTGAGATCTCTCAGGGCATAGAGACATAGTTACAGCTGTCAAGTTCAGAAGTTCCCTTTTACTTTTCTACTCCACTCCCTAAGATTTTTCTCATGCCCCAGCCCTCTTTCTGTGTTGTTCCCTCAGGCCATGTGTCATCTGTCCTGGTCACCAAGGAATTTGGTTCCCGTGCCTAGAACAGCTTTTGTGTTATTGGCAGCTCTTCTTTCTGCACCCATTGAAATCTATAAAAATAAGACAATGCATGAGTAGCTTTTAAATCTAATTATTCTTGTGTTTACTTGGCATAATCTCGGATATTTTGCAACCAATTTATTTGACCCAGCATAGAGCTTCCAGGAGTAGACTTGAGCGTGAGATACAGTGACACAGATATTTCCTGTCAGTCTAAAATGTGGTACAAGCGTGCCCTTCTCTATCCAAGTTCTTTAGCAAAAGTACATGTAGTTCATGCTCCTTGACTTCAGGAAATGGGTGCAAATGCACCCAGGCTTACCCTGCAGCTGGAGTTGTCTGGGGCACCCTCCAAGTGTAGGTCCAGCTGCATCTCCCATCACAGGCATGAGCCTCTGGCCCTGAGCGATATGTGACTAGCACAGCAGTCAGAAAAATTCACATAGAAGATTTTGTAAGCACATTTGCTGGTTTAAACTTTGCCCTAGAGACTGGAGACTCCTGCAACTGTGAGAAAGAAGGGTCCTTGTCATTTATAGCTGAGGTCAGTGAAGGGCCAGAGCAAGGAAGTTTGTATTGCAGCAATTTGTACCTTATCTTGTTTATAGATGTAAACAGAAGGTTTACACTTCCGTTACTGAACTCTCCTACACCAAAAAAGTTGAGTGCAAAGAGGAGGAGAGGGATAGGCAACGTGTGTGCACTCATTTCTTGAACTTACTTCAAAAAGTACAGTTAAAGAGTCTGGGGTTTCTAAAGTCCTTGGAAATTTGGACTCCCTTGCAGGGTTTAAAAACCCATCTCTGCAGACTGCAGGGGTCATTCCAGGATCTCGATAAGGTCTGGATACAACTTTTAAGTCTGATGGACCTGAGTCAACATCATGAAAGCCAAGAATCATTTATGAGCTTTAGGTCACTCCCAATTGCTTCTGAAGTCATTGCCCAGGCTTTTCTCATTTTAATCACAGTACCAGGGTCTTGTATCATCTGAAAAGCTTCAAGGCAAAGGACATATGGAGCTTACAAAAGCACAGTTATTGTGCTAGCTAGTTCCAGCCCCATGCCAAGCAAATTATTCATGCACATTCTGTGGATAGGAGGCACAATTTTCATGTGGTTATATGGATAAAGAGAGAAGAATTTGGGCCACTGACTCAGCCTGTCAACAATGCTTCCCCCTAAATTCAGCCATGGAACTGCGAAGCAGATTTCTCACAGCACTGATGGTGGGGCAGTGCTCTCTTTGGAAAATATAGCCCCTTATTTACATGCTACATAGAAACCAGTATCATACAAGCAAGCCAAGTTATTCCTGAAGTCTGGCCTTTTGATTATAACCTTTCAGGAAAGTAAGCAATTGAACAAAAGCAGCTTAGAGATAGCATTTCAAATGAGAATCAATCAGCTTGGCTGGAACAGGAGCAGTAGCAAACTGCCCAGCCTGTTGCAGACACAGCCATGCCATGCAATGCTGCTCTCCTGCATCCAAAAGGAAACCTGACATTCTACAGGTGTTCTGCTTTCTGAGTAGTCTCATGGAAGGAGACAGAGTTTGAGGAGACACACTACAAAAGGTTCTTTTTAATGGATGCTGCTTTTCCATTTCAGCTCTGTGACCAAAGTGCTTTTTTGTTTTTTTGTTTCAGCAGATTTTATCCAATTACCATTGCAGTGGGCACTACAGAGTGCAGCCTACATTCTTGCTTCAGTTGTCTTTCTGTGCACTTGGCAGCAATTCTGGACACCCAGAAATGCAGACCATTGCTATTTTCCTCCATTTCCACTTTCCCGTTACAAATATTTCTTAAATGGCCTTCTGACATAGAAAAAAAATTAAAAATAATTAAATAAAGAATTAAAGTCATTAAATTTGCTCTATTATTCTAGTTAGTGGAAATAGAAAAGCTAATCAGCTGCCTGTTATTGTACAATAAAGTCAAGAGTAGTTCATTTCAATCCTTTTTCCATAATACTTATATAATTCAGACCTGGAGGCAAAAGCACTAAGGTCATGGATTAGCAGTGGCTTAAAGTTGAAAATAGCACAAGAAAGTAAGGATGACAAAGTAAGTACGAGAGGGCAAATAATATATTAATGGGTATAGGAATTACTTAGTGTATGATATTTTATCAATGTAAATGGAAGAAATACAAAAGCAAATTCAATTTTTAAGGTCTCCGTGAATATATATATATAAAAATCTTATCAGCCTCTATACTTGAAACAGAGCTACAAAAAGTTAAATTTGAAATAACAATATAGTAAAACAAATGATTTGGTGATAATTAAAATAGTTGTTGAAATGCAGAGCTAGTTCTCATTAACAGTGTTTTATAAGTTTGCTTTTTTCAGTTTTGTACAAAACTAAAACCTGTGTCATTCAACGGAGGTGCCAAGCAGTTCAAAGAACACACTGTGCAGAAGTTCATCCCAAAACACCAGCCACAAACTACACTTTTCTGGATAAAAATAATCATGGTTCATAGGGAAATAATTATGGCAACTCACGTGGATATAGCATGTGAAGTGTCTGACATCAAAGCCTTCACATGCATACCCAAATGAATTAGCAAAATCTATAATAAAAGATCTGGTGGGGCTCAGACTCACCAGTGCTGGAATTTCACAAGACGCCTACCAAGGTTTCATTATGATCACCTTTTGCAAGCATTACAGCTGGTACAATAATAACTGCTGTGCCAAAGAGAATTGTGAAAGCGCAAAACACAGCAAAACTAGAAAAGGAATTTTGTGACAAGAATGCCATGCAATTTTTCACATACCAGCAGAGAAAATTAGATTTCTAAACAGTGGGTGAACACTTGCTTGCCAGGGTAACAGCTACTGCCTGCACAGAAACCACGCCTAGGAGCCCATGGGATGTTCACAACAAGCAGCAGTTGAACATGCCCAAGGAGAATGGTAGTAATTAATTAATTAATTAATTAGTGCTCCTGTGCTAAAAGAAGTTATTCCTGCACGTGTTACTGGTGGGTAAAAACTCACACATCTGTAAAAATGCATATAGAGGAGCACTGTTATTGACCAGGGCACTTCCTTAAGAGGAACATCTTTATGAGGTGATTTGGACTTACTGAGAGAAATTCATTGATTTGACACTGCCTGATTTTTTGGCACTGGGAGAGGGCCACAGAAGTGGCTTCTGTGAGAAGTTGCTGGAAGCTTCCACCATGTCTGACGGAGCCAGTCTCTGTTGGTTCTGAAGATGGACATGTTGCTGACTCAGTCAGAGAGGTTGATAATGCCTCTGTGGTGGTATTTAAGAAGAAAATCCAAACTTGTACGGGCAGTTTTTCCAGGAGTGGTGAGGCACCGCTGCCGGGGCCATCTCGGTGCGGCCTGCGGCGAGCCGTGCCTGCCTGGCCGCCCCTGGGGAGCCCCACCACGGGCAGAAGGGCAGGGCCGGTGGCGGCTTCCCCTTCCCAGCGCCCGGCACGAGGAGAGGCGTTAAACAGCGCTGGGGCCGCGGCGGCCACCACTGCCCGCACCACAGCAGTGAGGCCGCCTGGCCTGCTGGGGAAGGGTGGCGAGCGATTCCCCAACACCGAACCAAGGCCAGACCAACTCCTCAGTGCTGTGGGACCTTGCAAGAACCTTTGAATTAGTGGAACTTGATGGCAGTGGTACCCACAAGCAGCGGTTTGCTTCCAGTCAGACAGGAGGAGGATGTGAGGAGGTGTGAGGGAAAACAACATGGCAGCACCAAGGTCACTGGAAAAGAAGGAGGGAAGGAGGCGCTCCAAGTGTCGGAGCCGAGATTCCTCTGCAGGCCGTGGGGAGGATCACGGTGAAACAAACTGTCCCCTCGGAATGCAGGAAGTCCACGGGGGATGCAGAGATCCACTCGCAGCCCGTGGGAAAAGCGCTCAGGCCGGAGTGGGTGGATGGCAGAGAAAGCTGAGATCCAGTGGAGACCCGAACAGAGACAGAGGCTCTGCTCCCAGAGATGGAGAGACAGAGGGCCCCTGCTCCAAACTAGAGCAGTCCATCCTTTGAGGACTGCACCCTGTGGATGAGTGACCCACACCACAGCAGTTTTGGGAAGACTGTTTGCCCGTGGGGGGGACTCAAGGAATAGCAGAAAAAAGTCTCCTCTCTCTGAGCAAACAGAAAAAGATCTCTAGTGACAAACTGACCAAAACTCCCATGTCCTGTCTCCATGGGCTGTTGGTGGGAAGGAGGGAGGGAATGTGGGAAAAAAGGTGTATTAAAGACTTATTTTACTTCTCATTATCCTCTTCTGATTCTGTTAATAATAAATTTACTTTATACCTTTCAATTTAAACTTCTTTTGCCCCTAGAATGTTTTTCTCCCAGTCCTTATCTGAACTCATGAGCCTCTCATTAACTTTTTTTTTCCCCTCTCCTCTGCCCAATTGTAGCAGAGGAAGGTAAGTGAATGACTCTCGTGGGTGCCTGGCGTTTGGCCAGTATCAAACCATGACATTCACCTTGGCCTCAATTCACAGCTCAGTCAGAAAGTTTACAGAGACCTCTTGGGTGTTTGTAACACTGTGGTAAGTAATAGTACAAATAAAACAACTGTCTTGGGATAATGCACCTTCTTTTATACAAACATTTCATTTCAAAGTCTTAAATAGGCAATAAAACAATATTTAGTTTGTAAGTCTTCTTTGGTTAGGTTCATAATGTGCCTGCCTACCAATTACATTCCCTGCATTCAGAACACCTAGAAACATCTATTTATTAGCAATCCATCCCAAAATAAATGTACCACTTGAGTCAAAGATAATCTGTTCTGAAGGAGACTGCTAAGACAGCTCCTGGGGATAAAGGAGGGTAAGGTGCTCTTGAATATTTGACATAAAAAATAAAAAGAAGTGTTTTCCATTTCAGAAGTGAATTTTTTCACACCCTCATTCACATTTTCATCATTCAGGCACCCTTCCTACTGTAGCCTTTGGATAGCAACATCTGGAAGATGATGAGACCTTGCATTTTTGCCCATGCACACAACACAGCATCTCAGGCTGTTTCAGTATTTTACCAGCCCTTCAAGGGCCCCATACAGAAACAAAATGGTTGTTATATGTACGTAGTACAACTCAAAGTCTGCTTAACTGGCTGGTTCTCCTCCTGCCTTATGAGCTGCATAATCCTGTTTAGTGTTTTAGCTGTGTCACATTGAATTGGTGGCAGTGCCTTGTCCAGTGGTGGCAAATAATAATGCTTTTGGTGTGCAACACTCACTGAGGCAAGCTTGGAAAGTGTTAACTCTGAGGCAGGGTAGTATCTTATTTAGTTGAAGTAAAAAGTAAACCAATACAGGATTTACAGCAATTTAAGGCTTAAGATGAGATCAGATGCCTGTCATCTCCAAACACCTCTCAATCAGCAAAAAATAATCCTTCATGAGGTGGATTGTTGGGTTTTGATGCAAGCTTTTTTGGGGAAAATGGACCCATATGTTATTGCTCTGTAGAGTGGAGGGAGGTGAAGCATAAACTCAGCTGAAAACTTTTCCAGGGCTTCTGGCAAGTGCAGGCCAAAAGCGTGTGATTTGTGCTGCTCACCAGATTTCTGCACTTCATGAATCCCAGATGATGATTTGCAGGGGGATCTATTTAAAAGGATGCTGGAAGTTAGAACTATCATCAGTTAATGAAGGGGGCAGAGAAATGAAAATAGAGCCAAAGGGAAGAGAAGATGTACTCATTTTCCTGAGAATTACTGCATTAGAGCCACCTGCTTACAGGGTTAACTTTCTTCCTATTTCAAATGAGGGGAGTCAACCTGACCTTTACTTTCAGATCTGAGAGAAGCCTTGAAAAAGAGAACAGTGAGGCTGTCCAAATGCAAACACTGGCTACAGCAGACCTATTTATAAATAGTTTAGAAGAACACCATGAACTACAGAAGGAGGGGAACTTCCCCCCACAAGTTTGCTGCCTCACTGAACAGAACAACAAGCTTGAATTTGCTTTCTTACATACCAGGAGGCCTGTAGCAGAAAATGCAGTTAAATCCACAAACACCGGATCCAATGCAGTCAAGTGGCACCAGCTCCAGTTTTGCTGCACTGCATGAAGGGACCATTCTGCAGAGAATGCCCCTGATCCAACATGCTTAGGCTTTAGTTAATGGTTCTGCTTCATGGGAACAGACCCTGGACAGAGCTGCTAACAGGAAAAATCCCAAACCAGCTCAAGTGGTTCTGAGGACATCTACTTCTGAAAAGGGAGGAATTTGGTACAGCCTCCCAGGATGCATTCATCATTCTTTTCCGCTTCTCTCCAACCTAGAAAGGTTTGTTTGTTTTTTTAATAAAGAATAAACTACAAACCATTCAACTGCAATAGTAAGTAATATTAAAAATTCATAAAGTGAGAAACTAACCCAAAGTAGCAGCACCCAGCCTTCAAATATTCTCATAAGGAATCAGATTTAACATAGCCCCCAACTTGCTACACAATTCCCAGTCACATCTACTACTACACACTTCTGCTGGGCTGTTGCTTTCAGTTTTGAACCTTAGCCCTACAATGAATTCTTTGAACAGAAGGTTAGCCTTTGTTTTAAAAGATGTCATAAGTAAAAACAAACTCTGGCCTTGCAAAATTTCCCTGTTTGTATGTTTTGCCTCCGTTACTCAGAAAAATAATCCAACAGATTAAATTTCCCTTTCTGAGAAGTGTTATCTAACTGCAAACCAGTGGTAATGTCACTGGGCAGATGATATAGTCACTAAAGTGCAGTTACTACGTCAGCAGAGATGGCTTAGATGCTTGAAAAGACATTACAAAAGGAGCATTTCATCCCTTTTTGGTATGCCTTCCCACACAAACACTGAGGATCAAGACAGCTTTCTGGGGCCTGACAGAGTAGATGACAGAGAAAGCTGGCTGGTCAAATTCTGTTTGATTTCAGATTAATACCTACCAACCTGTAATTATTGCCATGTTTTGGTTTCTCCTATCTGCAGGCTCTATCACAGGCTCTCTCTCACCCCTCTGTGAATCACATCAGATGCCACTGGAGCATACCAGGACTGGGAACAGAAGTCAATTAAGCGTGAGATGCAGAGAAGAGGAATGCACACCTTTGACACCTCTCTATAAACAAAGGTTAACCCACTGTCCCCTCTTTTGCAGGTTATTTCAGATGGGGGTGAATTTTACCATCCCAGACACTTCCAGCTACCTGTATCTTCTGTTTCCCATCCCATTTCTCCTGAAGCCTCTCTAACAAATGTCATGGGTGATTTCTAGGGTCGGGGTGATATCTTTCTATTTGTATTTCACAACTCTGTAGAATTGTTTTCCATGGACTTATCTAGTTACTCCTGAACTCAGGAGGCTTACAGAGAGTCAGCTGTAGAAAAGACTGAAAATGAGAATATTTTTTTGCTATGAATAGTAGTCACAGACATGGTCCTCTCTCCAACCAGCTGCCTGAAACATCCCACTCCATTTCATAGAAAATGATCTTGTATATGGGTTAGCTTGAAGGGTCATTGAGCAAGTTTCTGGCTACATCCATGGCAGACTTGCTCTTCCAGGATAGCTATGGCCAAGTTACTTTAATTTCTCACAGGTCCACTCTTGGATTCAAGTAAAATAAGAAAAAAATAAAGACAAGGGGTGAGCTCACTCTGTTGGTCAGGCATGTAAGTCCACATCTTAGACAATCTGCTGATGAAGAGTCAGAGTTTCCAGAAGTTCAAGGATGTCTCAGGGCCTCTGAAAATCATCTCCAACAGGGCCCAGTGACACCTGGAGTGGTGACAAAAGGAACCCTGACACTCCTTGTGCCTGCACCAAAGTCTGTGGCAGAACTGGCAAAGCACTGAATTTATTTGCTTTAGATTGAGTTGATTAGAACAACAGCTGGAAAGGTGAGTGTCTTTAATTAAGTGGACAATAATTTATGACTTATGTTGGATGCCTCACAGTAAAAAATAAACTGTTTATTAATAATGGTTTTAAATCTCAGTTCCTGTTTTAAGCAGAATAAATTTAAGTAAGCAGTCCCAGCTGAACTTCTGGTAGGAGGGAGTTTACTGGAAAAATTAAGTTAAAAAAGAAAAAAGCTACTCAGAATTTACTAGTATTCATTTACCATCCGTAAGTTTTGTGAGGAACGTAGTGCAATGTAGCACTCACACCTCAAAGGTTTTCATAAGCCACTTGCAACAGGCTTAATTCTCCCCTGGATGAGAATTTGGTATCTTGGAACCTCTCTTTCATTTCTTATTTTCTTAGTACTGTAAGTGTGTTTTGTACACACACATATGCATACACACGCTGTGTATGTTTATATAAATACATACCCTTCTGTATACTAATATACATGTATACATATAAATTGTTCCTGATGCAAAGCAGTTTGAGAGTTTCCCTCCATAAATAAAGTGTCCAGTTCAAGCTGGCAAGCTCTCCAGAATGCAGCATGAGAGACGGAAAAGACAGCAACTAGACACTGATTTTGCTATTGGAAAAGGATCAGTTTCCTGATACCTCAAATTCCTTCTCTAACCATGGGTAGATGAGCTAGTACCAGACATTCAGAGGGATTTAGGTTAGCAAAGAATAAATAGAAAACTTACAGGAATTTCTTTCATACCTGATGCTCAGGGAAGCTGGACATCTTGGGGGAATTTTGAGAATTGCCCTGAGAACCTCTCTATCTCTTAATTTGCTTCAAAAGATGAAGTTTTCTCTGTCTTGGCTCTTCTTATTTAGAAACCAGTGATTTCCTTCCTCACCAGGATGAAGCAGGAGAGTGAGGCACTCCAGCAAACAAGTAATTGAAAAAAGAGACAGATGAAGGAATATGAAAAGTTTAATGTATTGCTGCTCATCTTTATCAGACATGAATGACCTATGAAACATTTACCATCAGAACCACTGTCCTCGCATGGGTGATGCTACTCAGAGCCTAGACAGCATCACTGCTTTCCTTCTTTTCCACTGAGCAGGAAGTGCTGCTGCAGATTTGGAGGAGAGGGAAGCTTCACACATGAAAGCAGGGCTCAGTTCCAACACCTTTCCTCAGCAGTGACAGGGTGTGCACTTGGCCATGAGGGTCTACTAAACACACAGAGCTGAAAGCCAGCCCCCACCACACAACAGACCTGAGACCTGTCAGGAACTCACTGTTCTATCAGCATTCCTCACAGGACCACTATGGTCCAAATGTAAATGTCCCAGAGTTCTGGGATTGTGGAGTCCTTGCAACACATTGTATGAATCTGGCACATTTATATTTTGATTTCTATGTTCCCACACAGAGATGTTCTCAGGCTGCCATCCTCTCTAATACAATAAAGCTTTCTGTGGTCCCTGCCCTCAGGTTCAGTTTCCCATCCATGCTCAAGAATTATTACTAAAGTACTGGAAATGCACCTCCCAGCACAGTTGCACAATATTTAATGGAAAAAAACACCTTTGTGTGTTTAAAATAAAAGCCCAAAAGTTGACACGCATCCCTGAAGGTGAAATTGGGAAGAAGTTTAACAAGAAGCCAGTTTGTGAGCATCAGGAGCTGCAAAGCCTTGTTTCCTTTGGCTGCCGGGTTCAGGGCTGGGCCAGTCTCTGGCCAGTCTCTGATGAACCCTAAGTCAGAACATCTCCTACAGCAGGAATACTTTTCCTATGAGTAGTCTGAGGGATTTTGAGATTTACTTGAGATTACAGGTTAACTTTTGTTCCTGATTGAGTGGCATGGATTTAATCTCTCCTCAGTGGCTTATCTTGCTGACATACCTAGCTGTCTGTCAAATTTGGATGAAACTTAACAACATATTCAGGTGTAGAGACTTACAGTGTGATGGTGGAAATCTCTTTAGGAAACCAGGCTTCGAAATCCCCCAACAAAACCAAGTAATTGTCGTTTGACTTGTGTTCTTCAGCTGTGTTAACTCAGGGGAAGTCACTGAAGCAAGTTCACGAACCGTCACTGATGCGCAGCATGGGAACCCTGCTGATTGTAATTGCTGGGAGGATTGGTTGGAGCATTAAGTGACGGCCATTTATTGGACTAATAAACACAGAGCTTAGTCTTCCTATAGGAAACACCAGCAGCTTTTGAATCAAGGAAGATGGAAGATCTTTCCTTGTGGATGTAGTATCTACAAAGGAGCAGCTGAATTAGTTTCATTGGAGTCATATCATCTTTCTGAGTAACATTTCCAAATTAAGGACTACTGAGAAATCCAGACTTTGTCTATTTTCTCCCTAGGATGTGTCCTGCTGGGGCTTTGTACAGGTCATTAATACATTATCTGCTGAGCCATAAGACAACAAGCAAAGCCAGAGAAATGCAGTCTAGTGAAATTTGACAAGAGTAAAGGATGCATGAGTTTGCTACTTAAATAAATAAATGTTTAAATATTTAAACAAAAATTTTGGTTTGAAAGGAAAAGCTCCATGCAAGGGAAAGGTCAGATGAAAGCTGATGTTTTCTGGACCAATAACAGATATAACTACAGATCCAAAAAGCTTGAATACAAGAAGCTCTGCCAGGTTCCCTTTGAATGGATAATGAATGACTGGAGTAGTTAAGTGAAAAGAGATGTTATGTGATGTTAGTATATAAAGCTCTAAAAGAAGGTAATAGAATTGCTTTGATCAAGCAAAGAAAGAGATCCCCACCTTGGCTCTTCCCAGCAGAGATGGTTATCTTGCCAAAGCTGAGGAGGAGAAGTGGCCAGGCTTGCTCTGAGTCAACATCAGCAGTCTCCTGATGGCTCCCTGAGTGACCTTGCTGTACAGGAAGGCCAGGAGACAAAGGAGAGCAGTAGCCTGAGTAGGAGTAATTCCCACTTGTTGCCCAGACAGTGTTATTCCCCTGCACCCCTGGGGACAAGTCACAGTGTTTCACATAGCAATGGCAATGGGAGCCCCTCTTCACCACATGGAGTGTTTCACAGCAGCCCCAGGTATCTCCTCTGAACATGACTGTCAAACACAATTATTCTGTTTCCTAGGCTTCAGTAGGAAACCCTCATCTGCTACTAAAACACTTGAAATTAGGATGTAATTCTGCTCTGAACATTAGCAACCAAATGACCAAAATATGCATTGTTTCCCAATCCTCTCACAGGGAGGGTGATGCCCGGAGCTCCGCGAACTCAGTGTCATTCCCTCCTTCATATTCTCACCAGTAGAACCTCTCACCTACCTCAGTTGTATTTTTACCTCCCACACCCCTTTGACTCCAGCTGTTTACCAAACTCCAGCCACTTTATTGGGCAGAAATGGAAAAATAAGTGATTCTGAGAATATCTTGAGGGAGTGTAATCAGTGACTGAATCCAAATACAGTTATTCACCTATTGTTCATTCAGCACCATGCCTGAGAGAAAATGAAATTCTGACCTTTGGCTATTTTGTAATATAAAAACTGCTGATAATATAAAGACAAACATTTTCTTGCATACTTGTGGGAGACATCTGCTGAAATCAAAGGAAAGTTTCCCACTATTTGAGAGTTTAGAGTGTCAGGGCAACTGAACTTTTCAGAACTCCTTGCAGGTGTACAGCACATCACCCTTAAAAGGTGTGCTCCCATTTCATGGAGTTGCATGTACAGTGCTTGTCAAAAATCAGCCATCTTTGGCTAGACAAATTCTGAAATCTGCTTAAAGCTGGCAATGTTCCTGAACCAAACCCTTCTCAGGTCTTCATTCCTTTAAAACAATATGTGCTTTATTAAATAGCATAAGGCTCAAAATCACAGTATATTAAAAAAATTATATGAAATGTTTCACGTATCAAATTAGAAGTTACACAGAAAATTTCATGTGGACCATCTGTGTTTGACTGCTGAGATAATATTAATTTCTGGAGTTCTGGGTCACAAAATTATGTTCATTTCAAAAGCTGGCTAAAAGATCACTTGGATTTTGTCCTGTTGGCTTGAATCTTGTGTATCTTGTACAACTTCCTGGCTGTGTAGATGACATGTTGCAGCAGTAAGCACAGAACACTTAGAGGAATAAAACTGAGAAGTATTTGAACACTGGGACAGTTTTCAAAGGGCATTGCAAATACACTCAATCCATCATTTGTTTTGCATTACTCTAAACCACATATATTCCCTGGGAAATATAAGTAAATTTTGATGGGGATAGGAATAGAAGAGGGTAAGGGAGGGAAAGCAAGAAAATGTAAATACTTGAAGTGGAAATTAATATTAAAGAAATAGTTACTTGTGCTAAATAACTATTCCCAGGCTGAATATTAAACATTTTCTATTCAAATATAAACCAAACTATCTGTGTAACATAAGCATAGTTGAGAAACAGGAGTTTATTTCAAGGAAATATATATTTTTCAAATAAAATAATCACTCAACCAATTTTACAATTTAATCAAGGCTCTGCATGATTTCTGGGATTTTGTATATATACCAAGCCTTTGGGTACACTCTGGAGAATCAGAAGTAGGAACTGTCCCAATGCCCAGAGCTGTTCCTAGAAATTCTTGAGTTGCCTTCAGAAGTCCTGCACGTATTTCTCTGTTACATACTGACAGAG
This sequence comes from Parus major, assembly GCF_001522545.3. Classification (NCBI taxonomy): domain Eukaryota; kingdom Metazoa; phylum Chordata; class Aves; order Passeriformes; family Paridae; genus Parus; species Parus major. Next base: position 14,018,154 of record NC_031781.1, read on the forward strand.
ACTCTGTCCCACTGATGTTGGAGCATTCAGTTCACCTGTCTTGGCCTGGGAGAACTCCCTGCCTCATTTTTGCTTCCCATTCCCCAATTCACAGACAATGTAGTTTATTTTGTGTAGCTGCCTTCTTCCTTCCCCTGTTGGGAAAGCTTTTAGGGTTTTATCTGGCCCTAAAATGAAATCCAATAGAAGAAATAGGAAGTATCCAACTTTGGGAAATGACCTGGAGAAGGGGACAAGCATGGCTGTTCTTCCTGCTGTCCTCCTTATTGCTAGAAATCTTGGTGTCCTTGTTGTGTCTGAGACATCATTCAAAAGCTGTTCATGAGCCACCAGCCATGGGCTTGTGCAGTTCCTTTTGATCCTATTCACACTTTGGTTTCCTCAGCTTCCAGCAGCAAGAAGCTCCATGAACAAATCGTGCTTTTTCTGGACAAGAGCACCACAACAAACCAAACAATGCCCGCACAGATGGTGTTTTGGCATTCCTCCCTGCTTGCCTCAGTTCACTCCCCAGCTGCAGACAGTTGTGGAAGAGATGCAAAACCACCTGTGCAGGCACAGACAGCTGGAGCTGAGCACGGGCACAGAAGATATGCCAAAACCTTGATCCAACCAGCCACTCTGTGCTGGTCTGCTCTCAGCTCCTCCTCCTGCACTGCAGACATAAATCAGAGAATGGAGAAGAAAGGTTTCCAGCTCATGCCAGTGCTGTGGAACCACTGCAGTTACAGAGCCTACCCCAATGCCAGTTCTGAGTCTCCCTCAACCCATCCCACAGTGTTTTCTGTAACAATTTCCTTCTTCTTTCCCTTCTGGGACAGAGAACAGTAAAAAAAGAGCATACAACATTCTTGGGTAGGGAAGAAACTCTCCCTGGTGAGCTTTCAGAGCAGGCTGATGGTCTTTGGAGCTATGGTTGTGTTCAAGCCTCACTGTGCCTCTCCATACCCACAAACTCCTCACATCTCTATTAGTCCTTCAAGGTGGATGGGGAACAGAGATAAGCTCACTCAGTGCTTTTGAGATGGTGATCAGGGGGCAGGAGGGTATTTCACAACGCTGTTACTAGTGAAGGTCCAAGGTTTCATTCCTTAGTGCTTCTCCAGCACATAACACATTCAGCTCACTAGTCCAGCAAAGCATCCCATGAACCTAATGATGTTATACAAACATGATGTAGCATCAAAGTTTTGCAAGACAAAATAGCAACAGGGGATGAAAATCAAGTGCTGGCAAGAAAAGACTTGCTAGAACAAAATAATTTCCAGACTGGAGAGCTGAGGGAACATTATCTTCAGAGAAGTGGGTTTCTGAGTTGCTTTGATCAAATGAGCTTCAAAGGTGATTGCTGCCCCATAAGTGTTTTCCTAAGCACTATCCTGTGGGATGGGGAAGGACAGAATTCAGGCAGAAGCTTTCTCCTGTACAAAAGCCTTGCCACTGACATTGTCAAGGGATCTGTTGCACTCTATTGTGTCCATAATCTTCAAATTAAAGCTCCCTAAATCCACAATAGTCTAATAAACCACAAGCCTGTAACAGCCCCTTCAATTTTCCACGTTAATAATCCATGGATTAAGAGTCCCTCTGCTGCTACAATAGCCAGAACTGATCTTCTCTACTGTGTCAATGACCCATGAATTATAGGGCTGTGTCTCAGATGGTTAGATAATACTTCACTCAAGTCTCAGTGATAGATTTTTCTAACAGGGCAGATTCAGGACTCTGTTTTGAAGTAAAAGCACATCGTGGCATTCTCATTTTTGGGAGTGCTCTTCCTATTCCTCTTGACAGTATCCCCACACAAAAGCACAGCTCCCTTTTTATCATATCAATCCATTTGTTTTGCAATAAATGGCCTAGTCGCCTTTCATTTACAACTGTACATTTAATATGTCATATGAAAGTTTAATGAGAGGCACAGTTTCATAACTGGTTAATCAACTGATGCAAAATCCTTCCATTTTCTTGTAATAGGGTCTTATAATAGCCTGGAATATTTTATACTGATTTGTGGATAGCACTTCTTAACACTCGTGTATCACTTAATAATCCTTTATTACCCACTTACTATGAAGTACACACAGCATCTCCAGCAGTCAAATCAGAGGACAAAAGGAAGCAGAGTCACTTTAGAACCGCTGCCCAAACCCATCATCTGCAAAATGTTTATTGACTTTTCCAATCAGGAAGGAGCAGGCTTCAGTAACAGTTGCATGATTTCACCTTTGCAAATACCACTGCAGCCAGGATTTTGCGTATGGATTGAAGTCAGCCACTGGCATGGAAAGCGATGTGATGGGTAGGAGCAGACATTGTCTCCATGGCATTTTCACTGGGGGCATGGTCCCAGTTGCATCTTGTCAAGAATGCCAACGCAATTACTTTTTTTCCCCTTTACTTTTTAAAGGGGAAACCTTCGTGTTGAACTCAAAGCCAGACAACTCACTGCACTTTGTTGCAGGGTTGTTAAACCAAGGAATGCCTGTTAGTTTAGCCAGCCATGTCTTCATCAAAGCCTGGCTGTTCCATACCATATCTTTTACAACATTTGGTTCAGACTCCTATAACTTGGACCATTTAAAATTATCCTGTCAGTTCTGCTAGACATGTGAGGAGGCTCTGCACTGCAAGTTATCATCTACTTTTACTTCTGCTGCAACATCTTAATGTGCATTGAACAAGAAGTTTGGGTTTATTGCCCTTTGCAGGGCAATAAATCATCTACCCCAAAGTTAGAGCAGTAATGCTTTGGGGCAGGTAAAGCTGTGGCCATGACTCAGGTGCCATGGTGATTCCCAGTAAGGAAGCATCCATTACTTTCTGAAGAAATGTATTTACCGATTTTCTGGTTTTACAGACAGTCAGTGAAGGTCAGTTTTGTAAATTACCCCTAGAGGCTATGAGAGTTTATTAAATAAGGGTCCTGGGTAAAGACTTGTTAACATCGATTCTGGAGCTTAACTCTACTCTTAAATCTTTCAGTGTCAGAAAGATCAGTGCAGGATCTATAGACAATTAAAATTATAGTCAAAGTCACAGTGAGACAATCACTGTGGTGGCTGATAGAGAGTGAAGACAAATCTCTTCTGATGCAACAAATAGAGAGTGATAGGAACATGGAAAAGTAACAGATGATGAATTTTTACTGTTTGTGCAGCAATTGTGACAAGCATCAAGCTAAAGTGAAGTAAGTTCTGTGCTGCTGGCTACCACTTGTGATGTGATCCTGCAGCAAAACCCTGCAGTGCCAGAAATAATTCCCCTTAGCTGGCTGCCTAGTTTACAACTATCAGAATCTCACCTCTTATTTCACTCTAATGGATATTTTGAAGACTTATTTTATCATCTTTTAGAAGATGATAAAACAAGGGTCTGAATTGCTTATATATATACATTATATATATGTATATATATCTCTTGGGTTGCAGCTTGGATTTGAGAGACTAGATGTACTGCACTAAATGGCAAAAATAAAGAAACCTGACCCATTTGCCTCATGGAGAGGCACTAAAATTCTGTTATCAATTTACTTCCCTTTGCAAACAGGTGTAAGAACAATAACTGTATTGTCATTTGCCAGCATATAGAATCAATGCTAGGAACAAGCCCATACTAGCTGAGCCACGTGCAATAGAAAGTGCTCTTTTACCTCCTACAACTGCCAGGACCTGAGCAATGACTCTCTCCCTGACATTGACACAAAGTCAGCATTGTCTTCTGAACCTATCTCAGCCTTTAAGGTATCCTTGCAGTATTTTTTTGATTGTCATACTGAGCACCATGTTTATCTTGTTATACTGTTTATACAGAGCAATCTATTTTTCCACAAGAAAAATATCAAGTGTCAAGCATCTGAAAGTCCAGAGGAGCATGTACTCAGCCAGGGTCCCTGCTCCAGAGATGGGGCAGTGGGAACACGGTGCCAGGGTGAGATCCCAGTGCCCAGCATGATGGGATGATGATCTGTCTTCAGACCATCTCATGACACAAACAGCAACAGCATCATATCCATTCACTCCTTCAGCCCTCATTAGAAGAGTAATTGCTGCTGTGAGACCTGTGGTAACTTTTCAGGTTTGGCAATGCTGTGATTCCCATTTAATGATAAAACCCTGAGCCTTGAGAAGTGAGGACAGGGCAGCACATGCACTCGTCACACAAACAGCAGAGCCTGTCACTGCTCTCATGCCGACACAGCCTAGTTCCCAAGGTGAATGGGGTCAGGAGAAGCCCCACTGGGGAGTTCCCAGCCTGTTCTTTGGAGATGAGAGCAGGAGGGACACGGAAAGGACAGCTCAGGATATCCCCAAGCCCACTGCACTGGAAGGCACTGTGCAGGTTTCGAATTGCGTGAGCTTGCCCACCCCTCTGTCCCCCCTGCCTCCAGCAGATCCCTACGTGCTCTCAATATACACACAGCTTGTTAGCAGCTCTGCAGGGTTCCCAGGAGCACTGAATGAACAGAAACCGGGATTGTACGATCGTAACAACCAGCTCAGTTTCTTCTGTCTCCTAAGCCCTCCTCCCAAGCACTGGAGGAGTGGCTCAGGAGGAGAGGCCATGAATTTTTTATTTCCCTGACCAGAGGGTGATTTTGCCCGGTCGAAGCTGTACATACATTGTTCCTCGTTACTAGGGCAACAGGTACCTTACAAATGCTGATAATACATAAACTAATACAACTCTGCAGTTTGCTCTTTCTTTCCAGTGCAGCTTAATAACCCGTGTGGATGCTGCGAGCCGCCTCTCTCCCGCTGGGATAAATGAGCACTTCAGGAAGTATTATCTCCCTCCAGCCTGGACTCCATGGTGCCCGCACAAAGAGGAGGCACTGAACTGGGGAGCTGGGCCACTATCAAAAGGCAGAGTGATTTCAGAAAGCTCCAGGGAGGAGTGGGAACGGCTGTGGAAGCATCACACAAATCTGCTGTGGCACTGCTGCCTTCCTGAAACAGCAAAAGATCCTTAGTGCTCAGCGTCCAGAGGGAGGAAATCCTGGAGCAAACACTCTCTAGTTCCATGTCGTGGCCCCATCAGCAGCATCAAGAGCTAACTGGATTAGGGGCTCTTTGTCAAACTCCACCTCGCTCCCCCCCTCTCATGTCCGAGCCCCTTAGATGCACATGCCCAGTTAGAACACTCCATCTCCCCAGTGCTCTTGCGGTGAGAGCAGGGTTAAAATGCTTCACTGCTCTCCTTAATCCCTCTCACATGATTTAGTCAACACCAGTAGGGGAGAAGCACTGGCAGGTTTTTCCTCCGTGGCCCCCTCCTCTGCAGGAGCCGGGGAGAGGGCTGGGTCCAGCGCAGCGCTCGCCAGGGATGCTGCAGAATCGCCCAAACCTACTGCGGGCTGCAGCACCCGCGGGCTCAGCCACTGCTGCTCTACACTGAGGCTTGGCTTTTTCCCACTATTCAGCTCCATTTAAGGTTGGAAACAGAAACAGAAAAGGCCAAGAGAAATTTAAAATACACCTTTCTGCTCCTGTCCAGAGCTGCTGTGGCATTTGTTCTAAGATAGGGAGTTGATCATTGAACAGAGGGAAAAGCCACAGGAAACAGTTCACAGTACTGTGCTGGATGCAATTCTCTTGTGGACCAATACACAAGTGAGCTAGCTGCAGAATTTAATTTTCAAAGGCAACTCTTCTGTTAGAGAAACTGAAGATGTGGCCTTATTTCTGGGGGCCAGAGATAGCTCAAGATTCAGTAGGCTAATAGCTCAAAAGGAAAAAACTACAATGCATAAAACCAAAGCAACTCAAAACATAACAACTGATCCTCACTTCCCCCCCTCTTCCTTTCCTGTTTTGGGAGTTTGTTTTGTTTAGTTTTTTAGAAAAAGAATCATAGGGGCATATATTTAACATTTAATGCTTGTTACCAGTCAGCCCCTTTGTCCCCATGATCTAACAATAACACAAATAACTTAAATAATGTATGTTTAACTTCCTTCCAAAAGCAAAACACAGGATGGGTAGTGTACTCTCTCTCAAAGAGCTTTACAAGCACAAAACCAGGACAGTTTTACAGACCCCATTCTTGTCCTGGATGACTTGCTGCTGCTGTTGCAGGACAAGGGGCTTTTATTGAAATCCCAGCAGAAAAGTAAACATTTGAAATGAAGCTAAACAAGAGTTTAGTTGTTGAGGAAAAGACACTCATCTGTCAGCATATGGCAAGCAAGCTCTTTTGAGTGGGGTGCTGAACCAGCATTTGGGTTTAACCTCTGCAGTCTGAACCCCTTCTACCTAATGAGAGGGCTCCCTGCTGGATCAGATTTGAAGTGCTGTTGCCTGCTGGAAGCACTATTTATTCGCCAAACAGATCAAAGGAAAACAAACCTGGGTTCCAAGTCTCAGAAACACCAAAATATGCTACTGGAGAATTCCCCCCGGGAAAACACCGTGAGCTCACCAGCTCCTGCTGAAAGCCACCAGCCAAAGGTGCCTGTCTTAGCTGTGAATTTATTGCCTTCCCTTTTTATCTCCCCAGACCTTGCCTACACTGTTCTCCAACCCAATCCAAACTTTCAGGCTACATGTGGAGACACCAGGTAAGGGGAAGAGATTGTCCTGTATTCCCATAGGAAGTACTTCAGTCAAGAAAGACATGAAAATGCTGTAACCAAGTCAGGCAAGGACTGGAGCACAGGACAGACCAAGAATGGCATTTTTTCTTCCTGGAAGGGAACAAGCTGAGGATGGGTGCATCTATTTGTTTTTTCCAGCTACCTCATGGGTGGCTAAGATAAAGACAAAAGCAGATGGTCTTGCTTTGCGTAGGGATTGATCTAAGTGACCTGTACATTTTCTTTCCAACCTCAGTTTTTCTGTGATTCTATGAAACCATTCCAATAAGAATTGTTTGCAGAACACGACATTTGAAGTAATTGACTCCTGGAGAATGTGTAAAGTTCAGTTTCACCATAAACTCAAAGGAAAAAAAAAAATAAATCTATGAAGTCCTTCCTTTGCCCCTGGATGATTTGCCAACCCAAACACCTGTTTCATATGGGTAGAATGCAACAAATAGCTGACCCATATCTGTAATTAATCTTGAGGGCGTTTTGATTTTTCAGAGGATTAATGCACCCAACATCTTTAGTAAAAAACAAAAAGCCAAAACAATCCAACCCTTCTTGAAATCAAGCAAAACCTAAAGCAGATGGCTAGACAACAGTTGCAAAGCAAACAAATATTCTATGGTTCAGCTCAACTTCAAAAAAGTTCAGCACCGAAAACCTGAGTAAGCACAGAGAATGTGTTACCTTTGGCAATCAGCAGGGCTTCAGATTTGCAATATCATTTCTGATCTATGCAGACTGCTAATCAAAAATGACTATTCAGAGTCTAATCAAAATAAACCTTCAATACTTCAGATGTAAACCATGACTGAGACTAAAATGTCAAGTATTCAAAAAAGTTCTTTGACTGAACTAAGGATACACAGACAATCCTGTGCCAACAGATTATGCTTCAGTTTTTGGTTACATAGAGCATGTGAAAATGAATAGAAGTGGCCTACCAGCCCCATTTCCCTGTCTGCTTTATCAGAGTAATACCATCTGACCTTGGCAGAAGCAAGGCACAATCCAACATGCCTGGAAATAGCAAAAACAGGACAGTTTCTTAATCACATTTTTTCTTCATTACAATGTTGAACCAGATGATCATTCAAGATCCTTTCCAGTCTGGGCTGTGCTATGATTCTGTGCAGCATTTCTTATAAATAACATCTGAAATTTCCAACATACAGTACCTTAATGAACATCCCTCCTCCTCAAGATATACTTTTTGACTCGCTTGTTCTGAGATTCTTCATTTAGAAATCACTTAAAATGAAATATTTTTTTCCTTCCTCTTCAGGTTTTCAGGTGTTACCCAGTTTCTCTGTCAGGCAAACAAGAGTGACAACATGCCTTATTTATGGGACAGAAATGCTCTGGGAAATCAACTGCTGGGATATATGGAAGGGAGAGGAGGTGAGAGGAACAAAGCATGATCCCTTTATACCCCAGATGAGACTGGAATCACTGTACAGACCCCTTTACACCCCAACTCCTGGAAGTGCTGACAGGCACAGATGATTTTGCCTAGGATGGAGGATGTGGGAGGGAAGGATTAGCACGTGACCAAAATCAGACTGAAAAACCAGCTCTGGAGCTGTCATTGAGGTGGCTTTGGTGGAAATCCCTGTCACCAGATATTCCATTCATCCTCTCTCATGCTTCTCAGTATCTACTAACAAAACAATATCTGGCTTGTGCAGAAGTAAAGAAGGCAAAGTTTATCCTCCCTGTGCCCCAGACAATGTGAAGGCATCTACAGCATTTCTCAAACATTTATCTTGTTAGAGTTTTTTTTTGTTGTTGTTTTTTCCTAGTATTTTAGTACCAGTCTCTGGAAGACACAGCTTAAGTTTCAGCATATTAATCAAACTCCTCCACACCCCAACATCTTTAGTAAAAAACAAAAATGCACTGATCTTGGCACATGGCTACTTTACTCTCAGGGACTCCTTGAGCTGTGTGCCCTGAGTCTACAAAAGTTCCCCCCATCCCTCAAACCCCAGGAAGGAGACAAGGTTATGGTCCTGGAGGGGAATGCTGAGTCTGTCCAAGGAAGAGGAAAGAGCACTGAGGGCTCTCAGTTTTTAATACTACTACACTAGAAAGTATTTTAGAACCAGAACAAAGCCTAAACCATGCAACATGAATTAATAACACAGGAAAATGTAAGGATGAGACATGTCGTAGTTAAGTCTAATTTTTTTCCCCTCATTCTTGGACATGTCTGATATGGAAAAGGAGAAGCCGGGGAGAAAGTACAGCTTTCCTTTTCTCTCTAAAAGTCAGGATATCTTTCCATGACAAAATACATCTGACAGTTTCACTGCTCCTCCCAGGTCTCTCCAGTTGATTGAAGACTCAGCTTGTAAGAGACTGGAAGTACATGGCAGCAACGATGTGTATTTTGCTCCTATCACTGGGTCAGAGTGCCCAGGACCAGAGAAGAGAGTCCTAAAGCCCCATATCTCCATCAATCCATCCCAGCCACTCCTGTTCATGTCACTGATTGTATTTGCTGCTACAAGACACTGTAGACCATTGTTTGTAATCAGATACACATAACAGCAGTTCTTTTGATCTTCAAAAGGGTTTAACTTCTTTGATTATGAGTTTATCAGTAGCACATACTCAGGCTGCAGACACACACAGTTTAGTCTTAACCCATTTCGAATGCAGGTACACAGCCAGCAAGTGTCTCTTATGCTGTATCCAAGTATCTCTTGAAGTAAACTGCCTTAGCTGTTCCAGCCTTTCTTGGCAGGTGCAACAGGGTGAGTTTCTCAAGAGATCAAGAACCATCATGACTAATAAACTGGTTATACTGTGACTTTTCCCTCAAGATGAACTCTCAAATATACCATGTTCCATATCAATCCAAATCACAATTAAACCTACAGCATCTTTACATATGGTTTGACTCCCCAGCATTTTCTAAGCAAAAGGGTAAAAATAACCCACAAGACAATAGTAACATTTAGAATTAGGGGTAGAAAAAGGTGTTCTTTTCACTACACCAAGTTGTAAACAGAGTCAGACACTGCCTTGGGAGCTGACACACAGGCAGGTACAGCCCAAGAATGAAAATAAATGCAATATCAGCAAAGAGAGAAGTACTGCAGTAGTAATTAATTACTCTGCATCCATATTTGGTAGCTGATTTAGTTTCTGACCCATATGGAAACGCTGACAGGGCAGCTCAGAACACCTGCTGCTGTTTAGACAAAAAAGCATTAAAACAAGGGTAAAAATGAAATAGCAGTTGGCTATTTAATGTTTGCCACCCTACAGTTAATTCTATGAAATCTGGTTGATTTTAATAACAATCTGCTCAGCTCCTCACTCTTTACAAGGAGATCAAATTCTGTTTGAGGTATATGTGATGAAATTGTAGTACCAAACTGTGTGGGGAAGAGGGACTTGCTGCAGAAGCTCCTCTGGCCATGCCCTGCAGTCTGCTCCTGTTCCCTCTGTTTCATCACTGCTTTCTCCAGCCTTCTGCTGCTGGTCCAGGCTCATGACCTCTTTGCAGCTCTTTCCTGTGGGCATCATCAAGCCAAATACAAAGATCCTGACAGAAAACTTGAATATTTCTATAGAAATCTAGGATATTTCTAAAAATATTCAGAATCAGAAAGAAACAGGTCAGATTTTTTTTTTTTTTTGGAAGTGTTAAAATCCCTTCCAAAAGGAGATGAGTTTTTTTCAGGGAAGCTCAACATGCTGTTTAACTTATTTGAATATCTCAAAAAACCCTGGCCCCCATTACAGCATTGAACACCTGGAACTGGACATACTTGGGTTTGGATGTCTGCTCCTAAAAGCAACAATAGATTGTGCTGTTGTGGGTAATTCAGTTTTGGAAGCAGAAGCCTTGATTTATATGAACTCCATGCTAATGGAGAATTATTTCCAGTTTGTTGCAGATTTCAGCACTGAAATTAGGTGGTTTTCTTGCCAAATTTGGGTCCAATGTGATTCCAATCGAATGAGTTTTGAAGAGCTCCAGTCCTTTTTATAATACTGCAGCATGGCTTGCAAACCAGCTTTTACATGTTTGGGGTTACCCAGCACTACAAAGTGTTCTTTTATCAGATGCAGCTGACTGAAAAATGAAAAAAACACTCCCTCTTTCCTCCCACTCTAAAAGCATTTAAAATGCAGTGTTTCCGGCAACCTGGCTGGGTGGAGGCAGTTGGCAAAGGGGTTTGTAATATATAAAATACAGAGGGACAGATGTTCAGCTGATGGCTTTAACAGATACGACAGCAGCACGAGGATGACAGCTCTATTAGATTTCAGGAGGTGATGTGTCACTTGTGCAGTAGGCTACTCCACATCTTCATAAAACCCACTTTTTATGGGGTGAGACGAGAGAGATCCAGATAAAAGTGACATGAGAAGGCTGGTCATGAGCTCGATTAAAGATTTGCTGGAAATCACATTAAATAGGAGCTCACATCTGCAGATGAGCTCTGTGGCATCCCCAGTTGGTAGCAGAGCCTCTCCTTGCTCCCACTGCTCCCTGATGTGTCCTTCCCCTCTCTTACACCCATCTGATACTCTTCTCAGAGGAAGAGAACTGCCCATTGCCCAGAGCATTGCCACATGATGGACATTTAGAGAAGATCCACTCTCAAACTGGTAATCTCACAACAGCATGGTGCTGCCAGTGGCAAAGCAAAAGGCTGGAAATCTGTATGATCCATGAAGCAGGAACAGTCCCATCTCCAGCAATGTCTGTACCATTAGTTTTAGCTACTCCAGTCTTTGCTCTTTGCCTGCCTTCTTCCACTTCATCTTGTATTTCCTTTTAAAATGTCTTTTTCAGCTCTTGAACCCCAGGTGTTTCTCTTTCTTCAGCTGACACTCAGGCTGTGCATCAGGCAGCCATCATGACTTGGCAAAGGTTTGCTGGGTCAGTGAAGGAAGACCCTCAGATCCAGATTTTTGCCATTAGAGTTGTCAGTCATGTAAGTCCTTAGAGACTGCAAGAGCATGAAAATGAAATCTATGGATTGAATTATCCCATGCTTTTATTTTTTCTGCCTTAAGTGCACATGTGGCCTTGTCATCTTGTCATTTTTATCACTGTTAGTGATAGTCCTCAAAAAATAGTGGGCTAAACCATCCAATTTCTTATTCTGGCTGCAAGCTGAATACCAAATATGAACTCTGAAAGTGCAGTTGCTTATTCTATTTCATCTATCATATTCTTACATTCTATCATACATAATGCTTATGTAGCATTTGCAATAATGCACATAAGGAGAATTAGCCTCCAGCAATAAGCTGCAAACTGATGTCCTGATATCAGCAAGTGGGAGAATCTGAAAACATCTGTGTCCTGCCTGGCAATCAGTCAGAGGAGAAGGTAAAACTACTCTGGTGATTCTGTCCTGTCCATCTCAGTCCTTGGCCAGTCCCACTCCGTGCCTGAGAATCAAAACACTGGAGATCCAGAGCAAAAAGAACACGGGCAACAGCTACAGACAAAGTGATACTGTTTATTTTAAAGGTAAAGTTCACTTCTACCAACTCTAGCTCACTAATACCCAAACCCATGAAAACCTTTTCTTCACATCCACATTCTGCAGCAACCTCCTTTCTGCTGACACTAACGTGAAACAGGCAGAGAAGCTTGTACAGTTTTTTCTTAGGGAAGAGAGAGCAGAGCACAACCAAGAGCTGTGCAGACCCCACAGTGTGAGGACACAGAAGAGTGGTTTTGGAGGACTGTTAGCAGAGTTTCTGTCCATCTGCTGTAGTCATGCACAGCTTGAACAGAAACAAGAAGCTGGTGAGAATTCATGTAACTAAACAACAGCCCAGAGTTTCAGGTGTGATGTGTAAATTGCTTACATGATTTTTGGTTGACAAATTTAAGGCTTCTTAAAAGACCCAAGCAGCTGGAGCCCTTCACCCTTGCTGGAAAATCTGCTTCAAGCTGGGCAATCTTAAATAGTGTAAATAATAAAACTGGGTCTGTTGCAAAGCTGCATTTCCTGGGAAACATTGTAGGAAAGGACAAGATTTTGAAGGATGAAGTCAGAAAAATCAGGGGGCTGAGGTCTATTCTTTCTGGGTCACACATTTTCTGTTGAAAGTTAAAACTTATTGAGTTTGTCTGGTTAAAAAAAATTAAAAAGCAACATGAAGCAGGTCCACAGCTCAAAACAAGAGATTTGAGCACCTTGCCACCAGTTTTGACTATCTTTGATTAGAAATTTGTTTTCAAGTTCCTAAAGCACAGACTAGCACGTGATATCAACACTAACTAACTTAAAGCAGGAAAGATTTCTGCATATCAGCTAAAGTCCTAATCTGTTCTGTCTTCTGGCACATGTCCAATATTTACACTTATTTGTTTAACTTGTGATTTTCATCCATGAGGGTTATAACTGTAAACTTGCATTTTATTTGCAGTTTTGTATTCTGCCCCAGTGCTTTCCTAAAAAACCCAAGAGGAGGAGTTCATGAAGCATAGGAAGCATCGTACAAAGTGTCAAGGCTGTTTCAGTGTTAAGTTTCTTTTCCGGGCTGGATTGCAGGAGAAAGGTAGTCTCAAGGGGGAAAAACAGAATGAACATATGTACTCAGTAAATTCCTGATGCTTCATGAAAAATCTTGGCCCAGATACAGCTATGGCTAATAGTCCAAGGGAAAAAAATTCTCATACACAAACTAAACAGTTTAAAAGTTGAACTTAAAGCCTTCTTCTGAGTAGATGTCCAAACCACACCAATTATTTCATGCACAAAGTAGATAGACAAAGAGCTAAGGAACAACATCTGAAAATCCTGAAAATACCACCCAAACATCTATATTAAAAACTTTACAAAGGTATCTCATGATTCTCACATTGAGATCCACAGAGCATGGGACATCAGCAATGGGGTACGTAAAGAGTACTTACTCTACCTGCCCTATTTCCATGAAAACCTTCTTCAACATACAATAAATGACACTGGAGAAGCTTTGGAGAGATGTTTTAGAAGATCTTATATAAATCTCTCTCAAGGGCAAAATGATTACTGAGCAACAAAACTTTGCTGTGGAATTTGTTTAAAAACACATCAAAGCTGGAGATGCTAAAAATAAAATATTTTTGTACTTAAAAAACCAACCAACCTACAAACCCAAAACTCCAAAACACCCTCAAAAGATCTCCCAAGCCCCAAAATTCTGTCACTGGAAAACAGCCAGAGGAAGAGTTTATGTTCCTCCCCATGATGGATGTCAGCTCAGCCAGAGAACCTGGCCCATGGTAAAGGATGAAAAGATGAAGTTTCATACTCCCAACTAGGAGAAGTGGCACCATTTTGAATGAAAACATTTAGGTTGTTAATGACATATTATTGTGCTCATAGGAAATAAAACTTGAGCAAAAGAAAATAATAACTTTTACTAGAACAGTCATTTTAATTTTTTTTTTTTTTAAATCAAGGAAACAATTTAAATTAGGCTTTTTTACCAGACACAGGAGAACAACATTTCTGCAAGTATTCTACTTGTAGTTTGACCCTATGTCCACAAGGGAAAAAGACCCCAAACCTACCCAAAATGAACCTACCTAACCTACCCATCTCCTCACAAAAAACGCCCCAAAACAAAACAACTTTCCCACAGCTTGATATCTCAAGCTGAATTTTCCATAACAAAAGCAGGGAGAACAGCACTACCCATTTAAAGCAACTGAGATTTGGCCCCCAGACATTCAGAAATCAAAAACACACAGCAGATGCAATTATGTCTCACAGCAGAAATAAATATTCAACTTACTGTAGGAATGTCCCAACGGACAACTTTTCTAGAAACAAATTTCAACTAGAATTCATTTAGTTTTACAACAGATGCTTTGAATTTGAGTCTGCTGCTTCTCAAAAAACTGTAAGACAACAGCTGACCTTAAGCCATGTTCTCCCATCACCCTCATATCAACTTATAAACTGCTGGATGAAGTTAAGAGCAGAATCCATCTTGTATTTAGGATTTACAAACCATTAGGAGAGCTCAGCTCACTCTGACTTTATTTTGCTCTCATCATAAAGCACATTCATTAACTACTGGTAAGGAATCCCTGAGCAGTTTCTAGGGATTGTAACACAGCTATTAAATGCCTTTTGGGTCCAAACAGTAGTTATCCAGCACCAATCTGTCTTTCCAGCTCTTGACAAGCATCACATAGGCAGACATGAAAAGGGCTGAGTATTTGATGAAAATTTTACCAGATGATCTGGGAGCTGCAGAAAGGTTACAGACTTTGGTGCCTGCACAGGGTTTAGCTTGCGGGGCACAAGCTGGAAGTGCCTCTGATGTACCCTCACAAAATTAATGCTCAGTATCTTTAATCATTCCCTACAGTATTTAAAATAGGAATAAATCTAAAGCCTCTCAAATGAACGTTGTTTATAATCTTGGACAGAAAACAATGTGGGAGTTAATGTGCATGTAGAATACAGTATTAAAACTCCCTTCTTATTTTCCTGTTTCTTTGAAAGGATCCAAGTGAAAATAGCACTGTTCCCTGAGTTATCTGTCAAAAGGAAATGTTTCTGTGAATGCCACCAGCTGTTCTATATAATAATTAAAGGATTGGTTTGTTATTGGTACTTACAGAAAAATATATTTTACTGATAACTACAGCATAAATATTTATGCCAATTAGTTACAGCAAAACAGAAAAAGTTAAGAAACAGCTTTTATCAGTTATACTACCTGCTAGCAGTGCAATTACTGAAAGTATCACGAATGGTAAATAAAAAAATAAATTTTGAGAGTAAGGGAATCTTCATATTTGCTTTTTTCTTGAAGACAAGGAGAGACCCTTGCCCAGCTCTTACTGTGCCCCTGTGATGGGCTTTTTAATCACAAATGTGTTGAAATGCAAACACTGTCACTAAAAACTGAGTGGCTGCTGTCTGTAGTACCTTGTGTACTTTTATTTTTCTATCCTGCAAATGAGTTTGCTTCCTTTTTGCTGTTCTCCAGCTACAATTTGTTAGCAAATCTCTCTGCTAGGAAATTCACACAAACAACATTGCAAGCAAATATTGGAGCATACTAACGAGAGACAATATTTACATTTACAAAATATATTCTTGAAACCCAAGTCCAGATGCTACAACCACTTATCCAAGGTTAACTTTACGTGCACTAGGGACTTTACAGACCTCAGGACCACGACAGTGCTTGAATAAAGTGACTCAGACAAAACCCTTCAGAAAACAACAGCAGCATGAACTTCCAGTTGTTTACATCTGAGGGAAGCATTTGCTGACACCCTTATTTTAAGCACCTATTTAGGTCTTATTAAACTGTTTTTACATTCTTAACTTGCACAGAGGTAAAACCTAATTCAGAGATGCCATTAGATAAGAAAAACATAATGAGAAATAATTTATAATTGGAAAGTTCGTTCAAAGTAGCGATAGACAAAATTGCTGAGTGCAAACATACCCTGTTGATTTTATCCTATTTCTTATTTAAAAAGAGAAAGGAAAAGTCAAACAAAATTTGGTTACAAGTATGGATTATTCAAAGCTGGAATGAATACTTGGAGGGTTTCTGAAAGTTGAAATCTTGTATGGAGAGAAATAAGAGATATTTTAAACAAATGAAGATTTTGTTTTGTGTGCTGCCACTCCCCTGAGATTTTTGCACACTGAGGATTTTTGTCTTCCCCAGTTTTTGATTGATTAAAAATGCAGAGAAATAAAGAAAATTACTAGGATTGAGTTATTCTTAAGGGTGAGAACATGCTTTTAGTGTTCCCCATCAACCAAAGTACAGGTCAGTCTGATGAATCTACCAACCAGATTGATCACAGAAGAAAAGACCTCTTCAGTACCCATGTTCTGGTAAAGCTTCTGCAGTTATATTATTCATTATGTATTGGTGCCCATGGAATGCAAATGTTTAAGTACTTTAAAGCACCAATACCATTAGAAAACCAGCTTATACACCTCAGACATACATTTTTGAGCACAAAAAGTTAATGTAAGGATGAGCTATTCTGTGCTGGAGATTTCAGAATATTAGATTTTTAAGATTTTTTTTTAGATTTTTTAAAATATCCCTTGACCATACCCCCAAAAGATATATGCCACTTTGAGAGCTGTAGGCTTCGCTCTGATTTTGACAAACACATGGAGGAAGATTTCCCATTTATGCCAACACTAGCAGTGAAAATTGGATTTGAGTGGGAAACAGCAAAATCAAATAGAAAGCTGGTCTCAAAATTCCTATACAGGAAAAGCACCTTGGTAGCCAATTAACTTGCAATTGCACCGTGTGCTTGAGCCAGGGAGGTCAGATCAGACACAGATGAGCATGGGTAACTAATGAGAACAGATGTGATGTCCACAGCTGTAACCACAGGTCTGACATGGACAACAAATAGAAGACCTGCTTGGAAATTCCTAAGCTTCAAAAAGAAATATTTTTAGCCAAAACAATTATGTTGTCTTTGAAAGCTTCCTTGTATGGAGTCTGATAATTGTGATAACCTCACCTGGGACAAGGCTGAGTAGCACCTGAGCAGTCTAAGCTGATCCAGCTGTTTCACTCTGGTGCTGTTGTACCCACACCAAGACAGACAGCTCCTGTGGGATGGGAATTTCTGCACTCAGGTGGGGTGGATCTGTGTGCCCAGTGAGGACAGCTGCTGGGAGCTTGTCCCAGGGAGAGCAGGCTGGTAGCAGACATGCTCGAAGGCTGTGCTGGCTCCAGGAGTTACCAGCTGCTGGAGTGGTGAACACAAATCCTCTGATCAGGTTTTAAATTTCTTCCAGCTATTGCAGCTATGTGAAATCCTACCATTCTTTTTGTCCATCTCAAATTCTTCATGTCTCCAAAGAGCGTGACCCTGGTGACTAAAGAAGAAATTTCTTTGCAATGCTAGGGGGAAAAAAAAATGTTCTGAAGAGAAAAAAAAAAAATCAAAAAATCCTGAAGGTGGGGGGGGAAAAAAATTGAGATGCAGCCTCTTGACTGGTATTGAACCATAATCCTCACCCAGATGTTTTGTCCAAGCATATTTCCATCTCCACAAGACAAAATCAGGGCTTTCAAATAACACCTCAGGACAAGCCTTTATTTTTCTTGGATGAGTCCGTTCAGAAAACTAAACTAAGAGATTTGGGCTGTGAAACAATCCAAGCTTTTGGATTCTGAAAGGAAAGGATTTCCAACCAACTCTCAGTGAGAGGATATCTACCACCTGTCATCACTTCCCTGCTCTGTGCACCTATTGGAGAGGATTCCCTCTTTTGGCATCCCCGAGAACTTGATTGTGTCTGGTATGAGAAAATATCCAACAAGGCTGTGCCAGCTATCTCCAGCCCCGTGTGCTCAGGCTCTCAGCCTTTCCTTACAGATAAGGAAAACTCAATCTGCATGAGGCCATGGCACAATCACAACATTAACTCCCTCTTCTCCAGGCTCCTCTCCTCACCTTCCCCCTGCTCTTGCTGCATTTCCATCCCCAGCTGATCAAAGTGACGGTGCTGATTCCTGACAGTGACCCCCAGCCTATCCAGGGCTTCAGCAGAGCCAAAACTCCAAATCAGGCTTTCACATTGGCTTCCACAGAGTGCTTTGGGGATGGTGAGCACAATCTGCAAGGGCTTTATGCTCACATAATCCTGGTATCCTGTGCTGCCAGTGAGCTGTATTTCACAAGAATAGAGATCTGTTTATCTGTCCTATCCATAAGAAATGCCTGATCAAGATTTCCTTCCTAGTTTATGTCAGTTTTCATTAAGCCTTTTGTTTCTACTATCTGAAGCAGCAAGCTTTGAATGGGATATTACAAATGAAGATCATTCACCCTCATAGAATAGACTACTGACTTAATTAAAAAAACCCAAAAGAATGAAATCAGACAATGATGCTATTAGAGAGTTCCATATCATTGTAATTTGATGTAATTTTCTAAATGAATCAAGAAATCATAACAGACAAGTGGCTGAATAATGCTACAGATGACTGTCTTACCAAGAAATATTTTTCCTGTTTTCATCTGATGTATACACAGACAATAATAATAATAGCATGGAAATAATTTCTTTAATTACTGTGTGATAGACTACAATGAAATAAAATGGCCATTGTTGGCTGGGATTAGGATCAGATGGATGCCTCAGAAGGAAATCCCCAAGATGTGGCTGGACAAACACCAGGCACAAACACATGCACAAATTCCATGAAGCACTTTATTGGAAAGGGCATTCACTGAATGGCAGCTGATAAGGTTTTCAATAACACAGAGTCTGCTAGTTGTATAAAGCTCTGTAATCTAAACGTAATTCAAAGTGTTAACAATTTTGTAGCCTTTATCTGAGCACATTTTTCCCACATGCTTTAGGTGACCAGGTCATAATCCAAAGACAAGCAACCCTCTTGTTTTACACTGTTAGTCTAGCAAGTGGCAATTTTTTTCCTGCACACAAAGGTCATTGTACCCCAGTCAACATCTCATTTTGGTGTCTTCCACAAACCCAGGATGCACCAAAACAAACACAGATGGATTACATGTTGCCTGTTAATTCAGCATTCCTTTTTCTTTCCTCAGATGCCAAAAAATAATTAAAGAGCATTTGTGTGTGAGTGGTGGCAATGCATTCCTATAATTTGGCAATTATCTTGTCAGCTACCTTTATTAAATTCTCAGTACTGTAAACTGGTTTAAAGTATGTGCTATGTGGCTCTACCATGCTGACAACATCAAATTCTGCAATTGCAAGCTTAGAGATAAGTTTTAATGGTAAACAAGTTTGAGTGAAGTTCAGGATGTATTTATATAAAACTTTGTTCTGCTTAAAGTCAAGGAGCTAAATCTTTCCTAGGAGGTTAAGTGGGATTTTATTTTGCTCTGCTTTTTTGAGAGGTTTTGGTTCCCTTCCAGTCACACATGCAAATAAACCAATTTTGAAAGATGCAGTATGTACCAAAAGGTCTCTTTTAGGCATCATTAGGTACACTAGTGAATTTTCTAATCCAGGCAGAAGAATATCACCCCAAGCCAGAGGAGCAGGAGATGAGGTACCTATGGCTGACTCTGTGGAGCCCATCTTTAGAGAAACATTCACCCCAAACAAGAAGGCTGTGGTTGCAGACCTGGGCTGTTGGCAGGCAGTGTAAGGGGCACAAAAGCAAGGATCCCCCCTGGGTAAAGTGACAAAAGACAGAAAAAGTGTAAAAAGAGGATGATTTTGTGAAGAACATTACTGGAGAGATCGGAATTAGTTGATGAACTATGTTTACAACATAACCATGATCTTAATGTACCCCAAAACACCTTTTCTTTTTTCTATCCTCTAACTCAGTGAATATGAAAAGTTACAATAACAGCTTATGAATTGGTTGTCCAGCTCCATTTCTTTCATGCTTGCTATGCATTTTAAGGAAATATTTATCTGTGTCCAGTACTTACTGACACATGGAGATACCAAAACAGCAAAGCCCAGCTCATGGAATCACATTGAGAGGCTGTGTAGGAGCCAGCAAGCCCTGCTCCAGTGCTGCTCGCAGCACTGAGGGATACTTGGAGGATAATTACTAGCTCACTTTAATTTGCAACAATTTCTGAAGGACCAGGATAGTTGAATGTGCAACAAAACTACCAGAATTGTTTGAACATTGCATTTTCTCTGTAATGTGCACCTAACAAATGCAGGTGTTTTAAGCATGTGTACTCCCCTGCTCTCTCCCTGACATCTAGAAACATGCAAAATTTTTCTGCTGTAGCAGTTTTTTTACCTTTTTTAAAAAAAAAATATAGGTAAGGCTGAATGTACTGCCTCTCCCCATGGAAATGTTTCCTTCCTGGATTACAGACAACTGCAAGAAAAATACATATGTGCAACTAAAAATGACCATATACAGCTGGTGTTTCAAGTGTCCTGGATCCTTTGGAAGAATCTCACTAGGACCATACCATATTTAGAGAGATAAACATCTCAAGAGGATCTAACCTACAGCCTAAGCTACGTATTTATTCTGCATTTAACCAATACCACATAATTTCTACTGGCATGGATCTCAGTATCATCACTTTCAGGTGAGTATTCCAACCAATACACACCAGGATTCCTTTCATCCTTTTTTAAAACTATTCAGTGAAATTCAGAACAATTTTAGCCAAAGAGCCCTTCATAGCCAAATAGATTAGGAACATGGGATGTGAACACAAGCCTAATGGGCAGATGAGAGCTACTCAGTGGGAACCCAGAGCCAGAGGGAAGACTTCCCCAGTCCTGGAGCTGGTGAGTTTAACAAAACCTGGCTCAAGGTTGCCTTCTCTGCAAATTTCACAGGGAGCAACAAATTATTTTCCCAGCCAAAAAATATACGTAGCATTGTTGTACTAAGTTTTTAAATTCCAAAACCACTGCTTTCTCTGTTTGTAAAGGGAGGAACTATTGCAAACAAAACAGTTCAGCTTTTCCCTTGGTGCTACCTCCTTTGTGTAAGCAGCCATCACTTAGCATTAAAAGAATAGCAAGGATACCAATTATATCTAGGATCTCAAACATTTACTACTACTTCCCCACATCCCTGTCTCACTTGGGGACCAGACAGGCATTGCTTTCTGAAGCCACCCACACTGAACTTTAAAATAGTATAACAGGAACTTTTCAGGCAAAAAACAATGTGGGAGCTGGAACTAATGAACAAAAACTGAGGAAAGAAAAGGCTCAGCTACAAGTAATTTCACATCCTCATCCTGAGGGCTCACTAGACTTCTGCATGTTTAGTCAGACCCACCTTCAATAAATAGAGATAAGAAAGGATATCTCTCCTGCCTGAGGGACCAGCTTTCCCCTCCTGCCATGCCACTTTCCAGACCAGCTACTTAACAACTCAAATCCTGGATAATCCTACATGCTACAAGAGTCAACTGCATCATGAAATCTACAAGGATGTTCCCACAATTCATGAATTCTCAATCCATGGAAAAGGGACTGACATAAGGATTCTAATGTAGAATTAGGACACAGTGTATCAATCATATTGCAAACAACGCATAGTGAGAAACTTTTCTTTTTTCTCCAAAAGACTTTTGAAAATTATTTTCTTTCAAACAGGAAAAATATATTTTTGGAATGAAACAAGTCTTGAAAACCAAAATTTTAGCCTGGACAGAGAGAATTCAAGCTCTTTCCAGCCATGAATTCACAGTGGGAGAGAGAAAACTGCTGAATGTAAAATAGCAAGCTCAGTTTAGCTGGGACCTCAGGCTTCTCAGATAACTAAGAAGTGAGTCACACAGGCAACAAAACTAAGCTGGTCATTCATCAAAACCAATCTAGCCACAGACACCACAAGTCCTGTTATCTTGCTGCCAGACACTACATTTTCCCATATCAGTCTGCCTTGCAGACTGGTCTCCTCATGGTCTCACAGTCTTCATCATTTTGGTCTTGTTAATTTATTTCCTTCTTGCAAGCATTTTCACTTGATCCACCAGGTAACAGGGAGAGGAGGATGTTCAGATAGAACAAGCCCACATTTTTTGAAATTAACTTGGTGGCTCTTGGAAAAGCAAACAGTTTTTTCCCCAGCTCTCTTCAAGGGGTAAAGAAAGAAATAATCTGCATAAAAACATTGACAAATGTATTTTACTGAGTTTCCTACTTATTCATTGGAAAGAAGATCTCTTAGGGAAAATTCAGGCATTTTTAACCAAGTGTCATTTCTGCAAGAGACAGAGGAAAAAAAACCCTCTCTAAACTCAAAACAGTAGAGATCTGTCCTTGGATAAGCACACAGGGTCTGTATTAGCCATGTCACTTAGTGCATGATTAGTGAGCTGTTAAATATTGCAGTACGAGACAACTGCAACAGCATACGCAGAGCAAACAAGAAGCAAGGTTTTTCCTAATACAGGAATTACACAAGTGGCTCTAGAAAGAGATCTCTCACCACCACCACAGATGGCTCAACCTGCACGTTGCTGATGAGCCCGTTGATGACCAAGCTTTTCTTTGCAGGAGGTTCTGCGCAAGCAGCAGACAATGGGCTGTTCAAGTCTCTCATGTGGAACGATTTCCACCCAGAACAACTTCCAAGCACTGCTTTTGCTGACTGAAAGGGAAGTAAAATAACTCCTAAAACATTTGCACCAGTGCTCCTGTTCAGTTTGTCCCAAGCACACAATCAACTGCAACACTAACACACCATCTTCAGCTGGGGAAAATGGATATGGCTCCAGCGACCTGCCCTGTGCTTAAACCCTCTTACACCCACTGAGCCTGGATCCTACATACTTTCCATTATGCTACAGCAACTGATAGAACTTCCATTCCACTTTATAGTGCCTGTGCATGTCTGATTAATTCTTCTTTCCTGCAGGAAGTCCAGCAGCCATAGACTACGTTTTATTAGGTAGAGTATAGCCAGATGATTTCAATAAATCACTTTTAAAAAAAAGAGACTAGTTTCCTGGTATTACAATAAAAAAGTACTTGAAGAGAATAATTTCAGATGATAAATCTGCTGCCATTCACCAACACTTGCATAGTTGATTAGAAACAGTGCATTGTCCCAAGCACGTCCCTTCCAGCTCCCCACTGGGAACACTCCCAGCAGTACAGATACAAAACATATTCTCTCACACAGGGATGCTAATATTGGTGATAAACTGGTAACATTTAACAGCTATTGTGCTACATTTCATGACAGATTGCACAGATCTTTTTATACACATTTAGGTAATATTTAGGTCCAAATGCATTGGGCATTCTCCTGATATCTTGAACTTCAAATAAAAATTCCAGAGAAATCAGAACAATCCATTGTCAACACCAAACCCATCAAAAGCTAAAGGAGCAGAATCAGGACAATGACAAGGAGTGTTATGGATGCTCTCAATAGAATCCTTCTACATTCATCATAGAGAACAACTTCTCCTTGCATGGCTCCAACACTGGATTTTCTTTATGCATCTCATCACAGCAGTACAGAGGGAAGCAAAGAGGCAATGGAAAGAACAGGAGAAAAATAAAAATCACCTGTAAGCATTATTACTGCATTAGAAATGGTTTGGCTCCAGCCAGGCTTTTCCACTGGTGTTTGCTGCATCAGTGAGTTCAATAAAGAATTTTAAGCTGGTAAGCTCAAGCATTGCCCCCAGAAGCTGCTCAGAGAATGGATCACTGCTGCTAACATGGTACAAAGTGCTGCTCCCAAAGCCTCTTGGGATTCAAAAAGGGGAATTAAATGAACAACATGAAGGTGAAACATTTCCACGTGATGTCTGTGCAAACATATGCAGTCACTTTGCAGCAAGAGGAAAACTAAGCTCTACTAACTCATAAAGGAATGGTGCTGGGTATTGTTGGTTTGTTACCTCTTTGGTGCATTTTACTCAATACAGATATACAGTTTCTTTTATTTCTCATGCAACACTGACTTTTAAACTTCTGTGTAATTTCCTACTTTGACCACTTACAATGGAGTTGATTCTCTAACACTGCACATTCAAATCCCAGACCTGAAATATGAATGCAACTGATGAGAACTAACTAAACTGATTTAAACTCTGTATTAAGACTGAGAAAAAAACATGTAGTCAGAAGTCTGTGACTAAGTTTAAATATCCTTTAAATGTAGCTTAATTATCCTTTAAAATAATTTTTGCAAGAGTTTATTTGTGTGACAAGAGGAAAACATCCTCCCTTCTCACTGATACTCCAAGAATGGAAGCATAATAATTTATGAAATAGGAGTATCTGTCTAGATGATAAAATATGGTTTAATCCATGGGCAAACAGATGTCAGATGTTAACTCTTTGATTATCCAAAAATCTGTAACTCTTTAACAAGCATCCAGATATCGCAACTTATTGCATGCAGACTGACTGCAATAAATGCATCTCTCTTTTGGCAGGTGCCTACGCATTGACTTCCCAAATCTTTCTTTAGTGCTGATAACCACAGCTGAAAATCAGAATCCCAAGTACAGCACCAACTTTCTGTTGTACTTTGGAAAGCACTACCTTAATGAACAATGAAGTTAGACCATTGTGTTTGTGTAGGTTGCTGCTCCAGGCCATCCCTGTAGCGTTGGATGTTTGTGGTCTCCTCAACTTCCTGCCCTTCCGTCACTTCTTGCTTGGTGCCTGCCATGAGATATGTCAGCTACAACATCTGTGCATGCAACATCAAAGATTCACTTTAGTTTACATTCTGGTGAGATGATGTAAAAGCAAGTTGTTTGGGTCTTCTTAAAATTTATTTTTCCTCCTCTTCTTTCTTTAGAAGAGGACATGCCACTGATGAGTCTCAGTTCAGCGCTGGATGAGCACAGCAGAGTGTGATGGTTGTCTACAAAGATTGTTGCACGTCCACTCCATGGGGGGGAAGGAAAAATATTTTAAAAATTTCCCATCCTCAAGTGTAGAGGGTCTTCCCAGGAGGAGTTTAGTCTATGCAAACTCAGAAATTAAAATTAGCCTAGCAATTCTACTTTTTTCTTCCTTCTGCTTTCATGACTCCAGATGACACAAGTTTACCAGGGGAAAACAAATTTGTTTAGAAAAATTACTGCATTGAGGAAGAAGAACCTCACTGCAAGACTCACATGGTGAAACAATCACTTAAGAACTTTAGAGAAAGAGGTTTAGAGAAAGAAATCTGATCTGGCAGCATGCTAGTCCCACAATTAAACTGCTGCATTCATTGTCATAGAGGCTGCCCTGTAGACAATGACAGCCTGTCATACAGGTACCCCAGGAGCTGTGGGTCCCATCCCTGGAGGTGCCCAAGGCCATACATGAGATTTTGAGAGACCTGGTCCAGGGGAAGATGTCCCTGTCCATGGCAAGGGAGCTGAAACTAGATAATCTTTAAGATCTCTTCCAGCACAAAACATATTATATTTTTCACCTTAATTAGGCATTGAAATATTTTGATTAAATATGCAACTCCCATGCTTGAATGCCACACTGTTAGAATGAGGACAGGAGCACTTCTCTACCTTCTGTATTGGGAGAGTAGTGAACTCATGGATGCTCAGATCTCATGGTGACAGGAGACACGAAGGCATCAGACAGCTTTGTGTGGTAGAGTACCTGTGCTTGCAAGCCTTAAGAGAAGCTCATATTCTGAGCTTCTTCTTTCTGCTTTCTTCTGAAAAAGCTGCCTGCTTTCAGTCTCTCTCCAGAAGTTACCAGTACAAGGCTCTTCAGGACATTAATTATCAACAAGAATGAACAGAACTGAGCCACCTAAGGCTTTAACTCAACCTCCACATTTTGGTTCTGGGGAGCAGAAAAGCTCCTGTTGCACACAGAGCTGCTGTGGGTAGTCCCAGACATCCTGCAGAACAAGCAGTGTGAATTCTGCCAGCAGCACCTCACAGCTACAGATGCTCCCAAATGCACCATTAATGTCTGTCCTCTGGAAAATGAGGATTAAGAGAGTTCTGCATTTCTCCCTTCATCCATAGCCACATGCACATAGCAAAAATGCTGGTGTCAGGTCAGGGGGCATGAGGGCAACTTCTGGCTATTTTCATCTTACCAGGTACTGTAAATAATAATTGCTCAGCTATGCAAGGCCCATATCCATCTGGGCAAAGCCCTTGAGGCTTTTTTGGTGTGCTTTGGGTGGTTTGTTTGGGTTTTTTGGTGGTTTTTTTTGTTTGCTTGTTTTTTTTTTAATGAAACAATGACCCTAATATCTAATTTTCCTCTTCAAGGAAAATTTTTCAATGTAAACAGTGTATTTTTCCTTGTTGTTGTATATACACACACACACAAATTTATTTCTATGGCCAATTATAGAAAAATTATCTCTGAAATGCTCTTTTGAAACATAGCAGGAAAAAGTCACTGATTCAATAGAGAATATTGACTTTTTCCCTACTGCCCTGGATATCTGCCCGAACAAAGAGCTGGTTAGACAAAATACAAAGAACCCTTTTGTGTAGGGCTAAGTTCACCTGGGAGAAGTATTAATGAAGTCCCAAGGGGGTGGGGACTCAAACTCCCCTGCTTTCAATGATAAAAGAAGACAGGCTCAGAACACCAAATACCCTGCCTTCCTCACCCCTTTCTATTAAAGCCACAAGAAGGAGTGCCAATGTAATTGAGAATTAGGGACCTTTCTACTATTAGTCTATAGGGTCTGTGAAGAAAGCAGGTAGAATTTCAGATGGCACACCAGCTGCTGCATGGCAGCTGAGAACCTAAACCAAAGATTTTAAGTAGGTCAATACTACAGAACTGTTAACTCGCACTAAAAGACCTTCAAAAAAGTCAATACCATAAGCAATAATTACATATGATAGCTGTACAAATGTCTGAACTTGAAATACTGTTGTTCAGTGTGTATTAAGCCATTTGTTGAATTTAACTTCTGCTGCAGAAGACAAGAAACAAAACCATTGTTCTGCCAGGAGATTTATGTCCACTCTAGTGAAATACTGTACCTGGCATTAATGTGGAAATTATAACTCCTACCTGATAATTCACCAGCTGTGCTGAGGAACATTCTTCATATATTTGTATTTGTAAACTATATATAGCTTACAGCCTAAAGTTGGAATAGTCAAATATCATTATTTGGTTCTGTTCATTTTAACTTCCCTTTAACTCCTGCTGAGCCCATTGCCTTAACAGTTACACCACAGCAAACTCCTGACTTGAATTGTGCATTACAGAACCCACCCCTGATTTCAGGGCCTTTTGCAGCACAAGTTCTGCTGCTTCTCTGGAACCATCAAAACATTTCCCTGCAATTCTTTTCCTGAGCAAAGCACAAAAACATCTACTCAAGTTATTTGGATTCAATTGCTTTTGCAACAGTCACAGTTTTAATGGGAAGGGCATACTTCCAGATCACCTAATTTATTTTGAAGGCCACCTCTGGAAACTGTCCCATAAACCTCTTTCTCCATCTCCAGTGCACCCTTGACTTCCCATAACACAGTGCATGAGCACAGCTTGCTCAGGTGGGCTGTTTTCCCTGGGCTTGGGAATTGTGGCTATCACCAAAGTAATACCTGTGGCCATCTCTGCTCAGCACAGGCTCTGACACAAGTGCACACCTCTCTCTTTTCAGGGCTAAAAATCACAACTGAATGTCATTAAGAGCACATATTTTGAATGAACAGCTCAGAGCTATGAACAATTAAGACAGGCTGCCAAAGCAGAAAGATTTATGGCTTTCAGGAAACCACTGTTTTGAAGGAGTCATTCTTCAGACTTGTAATGTAAAATGGTTTTGATGAGCCAATTTCCTTTTCCCCTTTCATTCATCCCCAACATACACATACTGCCTAGGTTTTCTATTACTTTATTTCCCCAAAAAATTAGAAATGCTGAGATCATACCAGCACTTGACATAGATGCACCATCATTTCAAATAATGCTCATCATTCAAGAGAAATACTACAACAATAACCCTATAATATGCTTTTAAGCAGGGGTCTCACATAAAAAATGCTTTAAAGGCATTTTAGGCTGGACTTTAAAAAGTAAAAATCTCATAGGCAGTCAAATGCTTTTGCTCTGGGTAGATTAGCTCTTTCTGATAATAGAACAAATCAAAATAAATCTGGTTAGTGTTCTTGGGTAAATTATTCTGTCATCTGAAAAACAAGCCTCTGTAGACATAATTGAAGGTTACTACTTTAATAGAGGGTGTAATGAATCCATTCTAGCTGCACTTAACACACAGTCTGGTATGGTAAGTCAGTATAACATTAAACAGGATCTATTATACTGCCTTTGTTATAAAAAGCTGATAGCAAAAGGACAGAAACACAACTTTTCAGAAAGCATAGCCCAAGACTTTCTGCAAAGACTCCTTAGAAAATCAAAATAAGGCTGAGCAACCCAATTCCACCAACATTTTAGGTTAAAATACACACACATTACCTAGGGTGAACATGCACATGCAGAATCTTCTGTCTTCGTGTGAGGTAGCCTAGGCTGAACTTTCTCCTGGGAATGTAGGAGCACCTCTTTCACCCCTACCTAGTGTGCCACAGGGCACCTTCTACCAAAAAGAGCCTCCACACACATCAGCTAGCTTCCTAAATCTGTTCTCTCAGAGGAAATAATTGGACTCATGTTAATTACAGAGTGAAAGCACCTTTATCTGCCTCTCAGCCTTGCTTGTTAGAGTTGGTTAGCAAAGGCCACTGAGGGGCTACAGGTGGGTGACATTATCTGCTGGCCCTCATGCCCCTCCCCAGCACTCCTTCTTTATGAGCAGGGGCAGCCCCAGTTTGAGTTGTAGTTTAAATATATAAATAATAATAATAAGTAAATATATTAAAGGTCTAAATAAATATATTAAAGGTCTGAATCTCGAGTGACTGTAAGCAACTGTTTCAGCCAATACAATAGCACAGCAGTGAACTCAAGCACTGCATGGTGTCACTTTGGCTGACATGCTCTGTACATCCCAAGTTAAATAGGAATCTTGCTTATATCATCTAACATGATTTGTCTCGTGACCACTTTATTAAAATTTCAGTGCCTGACTGTTAAAATGATAAAGCATCAGCACAAGCCTAAATTTTCTGGTTTAACCTGAAGACTGATGGATATTCTCTCAACACTTGCTGAAAGATTTTATTTTATTTTATTAGGTCACATTACAGAACTGTCTTCCTGAAGACTGAAATCATCTCCTTGGTGATAGCATGCTTGACTGACATGATTGCACTCACCAACATCTTGTAGACAGCTGTGAACATTTGCAGTGGTGCCAATTAATCTACGATAGCATCAATGGAGACAGAGAAACAAAGAAGCCGACACAAAAAAGCTCTATTGAATAACATAATAAATGAGTGATGCAGGTGTTCTGTGACTGGGTTTAATTTTTTTCAGCCTTGCAGAAAGTTAACACTTGAGTCACCTCAGTCAAGGTGTCTCCCAGTCGTTGTCTCTTGGCTGCCTCCTCTCCAGTGGCAACACACAGACCATGCTCTGAGTTCCACTCTCAAGTACAAAGCTTCTACATACAAATACTACAAATAAATTTTCATAGTACAGCTGGAGGGACTTTGGTATCTAAAATAGCCTTCAACACTGATGATATTTAAAGGAATTTTTGTGGCATGGGAAAAGGTATCATTTCAGATAACCACTAGGAACAGTTGCAGTGCCCAATGAACAGAATGGCAAAAGTCAAAATGATGAGCCTAAAACTCAGTGAATTTAATGGTATTTGAACACATGGTAGGTGTTTTGCTGAATGGGGGCCTTGCAATCTTAGCTTAATGAGTTACTTTGTAAGCGCTGAGCTAAATGGAGCTTGGAATCTTTAATGACCAATCTGTGTAAACACCAGCTACTAAGTAACACTTTAATGCCTTGATGATCTTTTAATTTAATAGACAGATGATGAAGCAATTTTAACCAGCATCATAACATTAATGCAGCAGGGAATGCACACTGGAAAGAGCAAACAGAATAAGTAAGCATACAAGGATACAAAGGGTGAACAGTACCTGGTTCAACTCAGCTGCTCAGATGTGCTTTCCAGAAGTGAGATCTCCAACATTTGTCCCAGTTCAGAATGAACCTGTTTGAGAAGAATAGTGGTAAGGTGGTCCTTTAATCCTGCAATATATTGGGCTAGGGTTTTAAAGCCATGGCTCCACTCATCCTAAAGGATGCAATGTGATTAAAGCACAGTATTGAAAAACCATCTTGGCATGCTCAGAGTGAAAATTGAGATTGTGAAGTCCCAGCCTGGTAATATCACAGCTGTGACAGGAAGGGCTGCACAAATGAGGGGTAATGGAGCAAGGTCATTATGGTCAGTACAGTCATTTACAACCTGCACCCCTTCTGTCACAAGGATTGTGTTAGATGTCAGTCAAGTAATGAAATAAACTCTTTATGAAAAAAGATGTGGCTGAAGGCATGATGAAAGCAAGGCTGTGTACTTAGAACATATTGCAATGTCTTTAAAGAAGTGCTGAGCATTTCCCTGGAAGTGCAGGAGCCAAGAGTACACCTCAGGTCTGCATTTCATCTGTTGATGTGCTTGCAGGGGCAGCGTGTGTAATACAGCAGGCTGCAGGTGCAGGCTCTCTGTGAACCCACGCCTCTGAAACTTGGCCACTGCTCTTTTCTTTTCAAACAACATTACCACTGGATCCTACCAAAGATGCCAGCTGCCTTAGGGCCACTCAGTCTGTGACAGCACTTCCAGTAATTGTTGAGCTCTCCCCAAAGCTCTCCTGTTACCCACTGTACACTGAAGCAGTTCAATCTGCTCCTTTCCTTCCTACCAGACCTGTATATTCAATACTTGCCTACTTTTCCCCTTTGCCAAATCCTTTCTTCCCTGTCAGACTCCCTGGTGCCTGGCAGTGCTGTTCCATGGGGTTATGCCACACTTGGCTGTCTCCAAAGGTTTGGTCCTTTTCCTGCTGTGCTGTTTCCAAGGCTCACAGTCTCTAGGGTCTCTCTGAATAAACAGTGTCTCAAATATATCAACCTTTCCCTGGGCTGAGAGAAACTGAAGAACTTTGGAGGTTCACACATCTACATTCTGATTTAAATGGAGTTCAGGAGAAAAACATCTCTGCTGGGTTGAATAGGCAATTTTGTGTATGGTCCTGTCTGAACCCTGGGAGTCACTTCCCATTTCCTTTCTGATCAGATTCTCCCTTTGCTAGGGAACATACATACAGTTTTCTTTAAAAATGTAAGTCATATCTCTAACATTTCTTCCTTTGAAAATGAGCTACAACTTGTGCATGTTTTTGTAGGTCTCCATCATAAAGACATCAGCTTTTGGACTGGCTAATATCCGAGATGTATTGTACCATCACACTGCGGATAAAAATTGTTCCTTGTGTGTTGGAGGGCAGAAGAAGGACTTTTTTCCTTCAGTTACATTTGGAGGCAGCATGAGAAAAAAAGGGGCTTGTCCAAAGTGTAAATGTCATGTGTCATTCTTGAGAAGGCAGGAGCAGAGAGGCCTGAAGAGACACATTTCTCATTCCTCAGAGAGGCTTCTTGAGTGGCTGTTGAAGCCACTTGCTGAGGAGAATATGTGGGATGTGCCAGGACCTTCCATGGACTTGCAGGAGAGACCTGGATGTCAGAGGGAAACCAAGAGACACAGAGGTGCCAGGGACAGGGCAAGTGCAGGACTGAATCAGAGCAGAATTAATCTTTGAATTGGCACTGCAGTAGTCTCTGTTACACCCAGAAGTCCCTGCTTTGACCCATTTGATTTGTTACAGTCTTAGTACTCTAAGATGTTTTATATATCTTTCAACCTCTCTTCACCTGAATCTGGTTCATACATCCGTTCCAAAAACTAAAGCAGGAAGCTGATGGAGGGTTCTGAATCTGTGCAAAATTCATCTTCAGGCTTTTGGGCACAGCCCTTCCCTGCTCATCTTTCAGAAAGCTGGCTCCCCTGAAATGGTTGGTGATGTTGCTCCTGCCTGGCTGAGAGTGCCAGCAGCTGCTCTTGGTCTCCCAGCTGCAGAATGTTTTCTTTGGGGCAGCTGAACTGGCCTGTCCTGAGGCACTGATAGTGGTGAAAAGCTTTGGCTAAGTGGTTCCTCCACTCAGATAAGCTGCTCTTTACTTTTCCTCGAGGTTTTCCTTTCCTTTATGTGGCTGCTGGTCCAGACTGTGTTGGCTTTTATGGGTGCATTAATGATTCTGCTGTGAAAGTTTGCCAGTTCATTATTTAATGGCTCCATCAAGACTAAACAGAATTCTCTCTGAATCCATCCATCTCTGCAGAATAAGGCCTGACAAAGCCTTGTCCCCCAGATAAGCTGCACAGGGATGTTGTCCTGTGCTCAAGCTGGTGGCATCACACTGCTGTGTTGCAGCCACATCCACCCCTCCTCCTGCACTGCTGGAGGTGACACTGCTCTGTGCCAGCAGCTCTCGTGCACCCAGAAGGTAACATCCCTGCTTTGGAGGTTTCTTATCACTAGCCTGCATTTCCCCACCCTGCTCAGAAGGGTTTTGTTATATTTCTGTGGCCCAATTTTTTCTGTTTATCAGGTGACAGTCCAGTTGGCAGGGAAGAGGTTGTTGATTAAATAATGTACATGTGAATGAAGCCAAGTGGTTGGCAGTCCTCTCCTGTCTCATGGGTTTATTGAGTCTGGATCTGAAAACTTCACACTGCAAATCTCTTCCTTTTCACTTTTCTTTTTCTTCTTTTTTTAGTTCTTGCAGCCACTGAAGCTTTGGAATGAGGCAAAGCTCTCTCTTAACCTTTTTCTCATAGCTCAGAGATGGACCAGCACATACTGAGACCCAGGATGTTCATGACCCCAGACAGCTTCTGTTTGCCTTTTGGTTCCTCTGTAAAACTCGTGTTCTTCCTTTCTTGGGATCTCTCTCTGCTTATCTCCCAGGCTGCTGGCTCTCAGAAGGCATTTCTCTAGGATTAGAGTTGCGTGTCTCACCACTGGCTCCTGCAAGATGCAGTCCCACACTTCATAAATAATCTGATCTGTAATTAGCGAGATTTTCTGTCTCCAGACTTGCAGTTTGAGTCTTGCACACTCCAGAAAATGGGGCTCTCCTTCTGAAAATAGCAGCTTGCTCACCTTGTCCTTATCTCCTCACTGTGAGATAGAAAGAAATGATGTTTCATCTTTATCTCTCCCAACCCTGTCGCCTGTTCAAAGCCCAGACTTGCCTATTACTACAGAGTTTGTGTAAGGCTTTTTATCCTGTTGTCCTGGGAGGCTGAATCTCTGCAGGCCGCTCCTCTTTCCCTCCTGCTTTTTCCTCTTTCCAGCCCTCCAGATGCTGCTCTGTGTTTTCCACTGTTGCCCATGTACTGGAGGGGTGGTGGTGTCAGGTCTGTTAACCCAAACCAGCCCTTCACCCAGGAAACCATCCACAGATTTGCTTCAGCCACCCTCCAGCACTCAGCTGGGCCATCCATGGGCTGAATCCTGCAGCCACAGTCTCCTCATCACCTTCCCTACAGCTTTGTTCACCCCTCACATTTTGGGAGCACAGTCTGAATGATGCCAGAGTTGTGCAAACACTTTGGAGAGCTGTGAGCAGACGGCAGAGTTGCATGGAATGAGCATCAGTTCACCCGAAGTCTCCAATTCTGATGACCAAAGTCAACAACTGAACTTTGTTTTTTAATCTCTGCTATATTAATCCACATGTGTATGAATGTGTTATTACTTACATGCATGCCTATGGAAATATTTGCTTCTTAAAGTTATTCAGTCTGCCAAAACTCCTTCCCAAATTTAAGTGCTGCAGCTTAAATTGTTTTGTTATTCTTCAAAGGCTATTTATGAAATTGTATGATAGAAGAAAATTGTGTTCTATGTTCAAAATTCTTTTATAAAACCCTCAGTAAAACATCATTTGGATGTTTTTTAAATTACTGGCAGATTTCAAAGGAACAGCTGTTTATAGACAAATTCCCCACCAGAAAAGCAATGACTGGGGTGTACCACATCACGTTTCCTTTGTGAGCCCTGGTACTGTCAGGAAAGCAATACTTCATATATCTTCATTTCACAGATGTGTACAAGATTTGTAAAGTAAAGCAATATTTTTATTGCTTGGTAAATCATCTTGAGTCAGAAACCTTGGGGTATAACCAGAAATGAGTATATGAGGTCAAACTGCACTGATAAGGATGATAGAGAAGGTCAGCTTCTTATAAAGAACTTAGATTTCTTTTAGATGCAAACTCCAGAGATTTTTCAACTCCTCCTGAAACCTGTGGCCGGTAGGGATGCAGGACCTGGCCTTACCTGAATACCACAGTGATACTGAGCACCATAGTGCCTGCTCCTCCTGCAGTGTCTCCTGAGGTCCAAATGTCTCCTGAGATCAGAAGCAGCAGTTTCTCCCACTCCTCACTCTACCCAGGTGGGTTCATCTCCAGGGCTACGGTAGCTAGTTAGAGAAAAAGCACACTTTTATTTTTAATGGTGGTACATGGCCAGGGATTTTTTAGTTTGGAACTTGGTTCTCATTTTCCAGAAGGCCATATGGGATTTCTTTTGCACTCCAAGCAGCTTTATTTAATATGGAAAGTAGAATATCTTTTAAAACAGAAACCAGCTGCGTAGTTTATGGGTATCATCATATGGCTCTGCTTTTTGTTTCCTTACTTAACTGGAGTTTGGGGTTTCCAAGTTGCCAAGCTGCTAACACTAGTAAATTGAGTTTATTAGAGACAGTGTTTGTTGAACAATAACATTTTATATAGTCTGTCACTGTCTAGTACCTTAGATGAGTTACACATTTCTGTTCTCTATTTTTGCCTTGATTTTTTTTGGCACTTAAAATCCCATTTTCAGCTGAGGATACCAGAGACCAAAATCGAAGAAGTGATCTCGTGCTTGCTTATGCCTAAAATCTGCAAAGCCATCCTTGACCAAAGTCACAGAATCAGACCTCCAAGGGTTAATCCCACGGTGCCTTTTGACTGAGTTTAGACAGCAGGAAGGGATTGGATGGCAGATGAAACACCTCCCCAGGAGATCCCTTCCAGGAGAGGGGCCCCTGTGCTGAGTAGTAAAAGATAATGTGTCCATTCAAAGGCTGTCCTACAGCAGAAACACAGACTGGGGTGGGTGCGAGGACTTCGAGGGGCTCAGACCCTCATGCAAAGGCTCAGCCTCCTCCTGGAGCTTTGGAGCTCTGAGGCATTAGGAGCAAACAACATTTCCAGTCTAAGATGTCTCTGGAAGTTGCTCTCAGAGGTTGCTTTCATTTGGCTCCTACAGGCATCAAATTCAACCCCAGCTGGATGCACAGAGGTGAGCACAGCTTCTGCTTGGCCCTTTGGTGGCTAAATATAAAGTAGGGGCATCACTCAGCAGAAATGTTAGGGGGCAGATGAAATGTGGGTTTTTCACAGCAGCACCCTTCCCCATGTTTTCCTCTGTGCTCTGTGAATATTCTGAGCCAGCTCTGGTAGTTATCTCTATCTTGTTATCTGCTGCTCTTCCTCTAATCAGAAAAGATCCATGCACTGCCAGCTTTAAACTGCAGGGTTGCTTTTATTAGCAGTTAAAACTTCAGATACCTTTAGAGCTCCCTTTCACCAGGACTCCTCTGGGTTTTGGAGGACTGGGCTTTCAAACAAGCACTCTGTGGGTGCAGCACACAGGGAATGGGGGTTACACCGAGTTCCTTCCCTGCTTGAGAATTATGGCTTCTTTGACTACTGCTAACTCAGCTCTGAAAAAGGTGATTTATCTTCATGGTTCATAAAAAATACTTCTGGAGAAATTTTCCTTTTCCTGTCCCCATTTGGAATAAGTACACTGCAACATGTCTTGGATTTAAAAACAAATAAGGCCTGGAAAATAATATCTTTGGATTTCCCCACTCATACCTTCTGCTGTACACAATGGCTTCACTCCCAGCTTTAAATTAGATGAGTGCTATGCTAGCAATATACTTCCCATACAGACTGAGAGAAAGGCATAAAAAGTTCCAGCAAGTGGGCTCAGTAGACATTTGCTTGCCAAGTATTAGCTGTTGCTAGAAGGTAATTTTGATTCCCAGAGTTAAGAGGCCGTTGCCAATAGAAAAGGATTTGCTGCTTGATTTTCTTTGACTTACTTTGAAAAATTAAAAAAAAAAATTGCTTGCACCTTGAAGAACTTGTGACATTTATTAATGGTTGTCAATTTTCCCAGTGTATTCATTTAGATGTAAGTGATGCACAACTTCTGCCAGTGAGCAATGTCACCTGTCTAAAAGAGCTCTTAGCCTATATGTGTGTAGAGGGATAGAGTGTGTCCCTGGCTGCTCCACTGCCTTGGCATATAGCTCTTTTGCAGATATTAAATATTAAATATTTACAGTACACAGGTACAGGATTTGTGGCTGAGGAATCCACAGCTAGGCACCATAGGGACACAGAACAACAGAATTGTATCTGTCTCAAAGTTAGCAGCTTACTTGGTTTTTCTAAAAAGGTCAGAATAAGATTCAGATCCTTCCAAAAAACATGTATATCTAATGCAATGTTGTGATTAGTCCAATGAAGTCAATAAAGACAATAACCAAGCAAAAATTGGAACATACGAGTGTGTTTTTGCAAGACAGAGGAATGAGGAAAAGCAAATGTATTCTCCTGGGTTTTAACAATCAGAGAGCACATGTATTAATAATGTGCAATACCCACTGCAGTGGATGGAAGGCCATAAAAACACGAGCCTTTGGAGACGGGTTCCTATATACAGAATTCCATTGGTCTTAGAGGTATATCCATTGATATCTACACACAAATCAAATGTAACAATAAGAATTAGTTTGGCACAAGCTCCCAGACGCTAATGGA
This sequence comes from Parus major, assembly GCF_001522545.3. Classification (NCBI taxonomy): domain Eukaryota; kingdom Metazoa; phylum Chordata; class Aves; order Passeriformes; family Paridae; genus Parus; species Parus major. Next base: position 14,055,019 of record NC_031781.1, read on the forward strand.
TAACACAGAGACCAAAAATGCTTCTCTTGCCTTTTGTTAGCGATTGAATGCTGTTCCTCACTGGAGAAATCCACAGCAGAAACCTACCCTGGGGCTAAACTGGGAGGGTAGCTAGAACTAACCCATCTTTGTCTACAGAAACCTTCTAGACACATAAATGTGTTTTACAGATGTCCAGTGGTAATTTACTCAGCCCAGAAGAATACACTTAATAGCAGAAAGAGGGGTGCTGGGTTTAATGCACAGCCAGGGAGCTGCTTCTCACCACCACCTGCAGCTAGAGCAGACACTGGAGAGTGTTTTACAGCTGAGCAGCCTAATCCTCTCCTGCTGGCATGAAGTGCTGCAAGGCCCATCTCTCTGTGGAGTCAGGCATTGGCCAGCACAAAGGGCTGATGATACTTTTGCTCCTGGGGTGCAAATGCTTCTGCCAGAGCTTCAGCCCTTGTGTTCCACTTTTGGAGAAAATGGACCCTGGGCTAGCATGCTCTAGGCAGAGAAAAGGACAAAATTTTGTACAGAAATGTCCTGTCCCACATCTCTCTCACAGTGCAACACTAAATGACAGGCAAGTTTGAGAATTGCTCTCCTTCCAGCACAGGCATTTGTGTCCTGTCAGAATCTGGCACTAGGTTTGGAAAGGGAAATTACTACTCCTTTCCTGAAAGTCAATTACTGCTGTTTCAATCCCAGATAAACTGGAGAAAGGCTGCCAAGAAGTTCTAAATATATTCAAGGCCAATTTTCTACAGGTGTCCACACAGTTACAGTCAACTGTGAGCTGCCACACCACGTATAGAGTGGAGGAACACATGCACCAGGGTGAGGGAGTAAAACAAAGTAGTATTAAGGAAGATATTAAATCCATGTCCATTTCCTAAAAACATGGAAATCATCCTTGATACTGGTTATGCAAAAGAAGTATTTCAGATACATGCTGAGTGTCATTACTTCCTTCCCCTCCTCTTCTGGAGTGATTTAAAACATCCTTCTAGTAAAGGATCCAGTGTTTGGAGCGGGAAAAAGTACTTATTGGAAGATGAAAGGAATTCAAGCTTGCCAAAGCTAACAAAAGGACTCAAAGCTCAGCTACTCCTTGTGGAAGGAGAGATCAGACTTTGGTTAGCAGGGCTGGTAGCAGTTTGTGCAGGACTTTATGACAGCAACAGCAAAGATGCCCCAGGTTCTGCTTAGTAAGGTAATTGATGTACAAACCCACCCTTTGCCAGCTGAGCCGAAGTCCAGAGGCCTCTGCAGGAAGGAAATTAACAACCAGTAATTCAGAAAGGAAAAAGGAACAGTTCAATTGCCAAAACTTGTTCTGCCAGAGTATGACCCTGCTCTTGCCCACAGACACCTGCCATTGTCCCTGGTGGGACACGGCCCTGCTCACAGTCCCAGGGTGACACATCAATGATGTGTTCCCTTAATGCCCCTAAGGATATCCCAGCATTGGCAATTTCTATTTCCTCTGCCCATTTCTACTTCCTCCACCCACGTCTATTCAAAGCATCAATGGGTGAGGTTTTCCATTCTTAGGTTCTCTTTCATTGTCTCAGAAGAATATGCTCGAAACCATGACCTGATTTCTAGCCTGAAGATTTTTTGGGTTTTTTTGCATCCCATCTAATGCTCTGCACTTTCTTTTATCTCTGTATTAATCATTTTATTATCTACCTGTGCAGCAATATGATGGGGGACTTCAAATGTTAGGGATTTCTCCTGGTGTATTGTCTTTGCAATAATGCTTCCCTTTTTATTTTCCATGGTAACAATATTTTCATTTTAAACACTATGGTTTTTAATGTAGTGAATGCTTCATTTTGATAGAAAGGTGATATAAGAATGCAACCTTGGTCACCATTAGTCTTTCATAACAATCTGGCATTTAGGATCGACCAATTTTCTCCAAGAAAAAAATTCATCAAGAGAATGAACAAAATGTATCAAGGATTTTTCTATTTAACTTTTTGTGTTTAGATCCTTGAAGGTCATGTTTAAACTCAGGATTAAGCCAACCATGAAGATTAAAAATTGCATATTGAAAAAGAGATGCAGAGGTTTCTAAGCAAGCATGAACACTTAAAGAAGCTTGAAGTTATGAGCAGAACAGCAATAAAATGGCATGTTAAGAACACTGTTCCAATAACACTGCAAGAATCATTAATTTATAAAGGAGTTTATTTCATACTTACTTGGAAAGGTTCAGTGACAGAGCACCCATAGCTATGCATTTCTGAAAGGGCTGAAGGAGTTTCTCTAAGAAACTTTTCTACAGGAGTTTCTCCTGTATAGATGTTACCAGGCTAAATAAATCTGATGCACTGTGTGTGTGAGGCTGAGATGAATAAAGGTATTTGAGCAGTTTGGGGGTTTCTGTCTGAATGCACCTCTCAATTAGCTACAGAAGTCATTGTTCCAGGCAGTAGCTGTGGCTGCTGGAAAGCTTCAGCAGTCTAGCAGGAAACTGCTGTACGAGATGATGCCATGAAAGTACTGTTAAAGTGTGAGAGAGAATATTAGAATATTTGTTTGAACATCTTTCACTGAAGTTGGTGTTTACTCTGCTGCTAAGCCTGTTAGAGTGCTGTATTTAGGAGAGGCTGGGACTCTGCCAGTGGATCCTCTACACTGCAAGATGTCAGCTCATTGAAAGACTTTGGGAGAATGTATTGATGCTGATGAGGCTTTCATCAGGAAAGGTCTTCTAAGCAAAAGCCAGGAGACAGTCACTGTGGTGTAAGGAATTGCCTCCTCACTGGGCACCTCCTCAGGAACGTGAGACAATCAAATTCAAGAGCCTGTGTGGTGACTCAGAGCAAGAGGCACCTCCCAAAGCCCACGCAACTGGCCTTGCCCTCAGGCTCTCTATTATTCCTGAATAGACTCTTTAAATCTTTTTTCCTACAGAAACTTTTGGGAGGCCTTGAGTTTGTGTTGATGCAGAACAGAAAAATCTCTGAAATCTAAAAAATCTTTGGGCGTGAGAAACCTGTTTCTCCCCCAGATCTTTTTCCTGAAGTCATTGATTCAACAAGAACTGGAGATTTCTGAGGGAAAGGCTGCAAAGACCATCATTGCTGAATCCTCTTCATAATTTGTTTGAGAACTTTGATCAATGCCAATATCCCAAGTAGATCAAAGCACAGATTATTTTGTCTTCCAGTTTAGTCTGCCTAAAGGATCAACCCAAAATTTCTCAGAAAATGCTGCTTGTTGCCACCAGCCATCTCATGAACAAGGGCCCTGTCAGTCTGCACATTTGCAGGCACTCACAGGGTGCTCAGTAGCTCATAGCTTGGCACAGGGAGCCTCCCCCTGACACTCCTGACATGCCTGGCTTCTTCTCCATGGATCAGGGCATGACCAGACCTCGAAGCCATAGAAAGAGACAAGGGGAAGGCAGGAGAGGTCTTGTTCCACAGCAAAGGTGGACGAAACAGCTTTGTAATTCACTAAAATCCCTTTGGAAGGCTGTGTTCAGATTCTGATGGTTTTCCTTGGCACAAAATCAGCATCAGACCCTGTCATATCTCACCTATTGAAAAAACCTTGGAAGGACAAGGTGTACCCCAGAAATGCATCCAGATGCCTGCAGCTTTGCCATTTTTCACTTGATTTTCCAGCTGAAGCTCAGCCATAAAACAGCATTCAGAAGAAATGTGCCTTTCCAGCTGCAGTGACTGGAGTTATGTGATGTCTGGACCTGTAAAGACATCTTGGGCCTGCAGGTTGCCATGGGAGCTGAAGGAACAAAGTGTCCATGGCTTTCCCTTGGTTTCAATGAAGGGTCATGGTTGTTTTGGAAAGCTCAGCCCTGGAACAAAAGATATATTCACTTTGTTGATTGATCTTCCCCGGGCAGCATGCTCTCAAGTGGATTCTGAGCTCTAGGAGGGTTTATCCATTTTCAGAGGGTGTTTCAGCTCAAGCCCTTGGCTGCATTCATGCTTCATCAGCACGTGCAATCGCAGCACTCTCAGACATGATTGATTGAGCTTTCCACTGCCTGACTCCCACACAGAGAGCACGTATCAGTCTCTGAGCAGGTATTACCTCAGATACTCAAGTCTTGTGCTTACCCCCCAAATCTGGTGTTTTGTTACCATTTGAGCGCTATTTCTGGATGATATTTAGCTTTATGCTGCTCTGTATGTACTTTGTACATATGTTAGCTTTATGTACTTGCTCCAGCTCAGCTCCTACCCCCTACTCTTAGATCTGCTGAGATTTTCTCCAGCCTGGCTCTCAGGCCAGAGGGTCAGCAGCATCAAACCAGCCCTGGTAGGACACAGCCTCCTTCCACTTCTCTCTCCCTGTGCCTGTTTCCACATGATGGGGAGGGAATCACATGCTTTGTGTCTTCTGCACCGAATGATTTGTGCAGATTGATAAAACCCAGCCTCAGCTGAGACCAGGGCTGCCTGATGTCTCACCACAGAGTGGGCAGAGCACCCATGGCTACATCCACCCACAGAGCATTTCACAGCAAAGGCAAATCCAAGCACCTTGTGGTCACTGTGCTGATGGACACGACCCTGCTTTGCCCAGCTCACCTTAGAGACAGTCATGAAAGCTCCCTTAATAGGCAAGTTTTTATTTTTGGAAATGCCACAAGAATGTTTGGGGTTTTTTTTTCTCTCCACAATCAAAAGAGGCTTCTCCTCTAGAAACCACAAAAACTTCCTCGGTAACTCCCTGCGTCCTACATCAATTTTATTGCATTCCTCCTGGCATGGGGAAGGAATGAAAACGGGTGATGGCAAGATATCTTCATGTTTTCTCCTCACTGCTTTTGATGACTCAGAAATTTGAGAAGAACAAAAAGAAGCAGCAGACAGCATAACCTAACCAATCATGCTGGAATTCAATTGTATGGCTTGCACAGGACATTTCCAAGGCAGGCTATCATTCTTACTGTTTATGTTGCATCACAGAACAGCTGGAAAAACTGTAAACTCCTCAGTTTTGCTAAGTGTACAGAAAGTTAGTTGTTCCACTAAAGAACATTACACAGAGTCACAGACTTTCCTTTTTTAAGGTTCAAAAAAAATAAAAAGAAAAAGAAAAAATTTAAAAAAGAAAGCAGGGGAGGAAACCCTCTTTTTTTTTTTGGTTGAGGCTGCTGCAAAGGAACAGACTTGTTTAAAGAAAAAAAAAAAAAAAAGGAAATGCTGATGACTGCTAAAATCAAATTGCCAAAAATGTGCTTTCTGTTAATAAAGTCCTAATGAGGTAAATAGGGAAAAGGACAATGTCTTATTTCTTGCTTGTGATAAAAAGAGAGAGGAAGAAAAGCAATAAACAGTGTAGCTGATTCTATGGGGTGCAGATAATGGAATGACCTACTGGTCAAAGCTTTAGAGCCATCAGTGCTGCACTATGAGCCTTCCCATTTTTGCTAAGGAAATAAATTTACTTGCTAAAAACAGCAGTGAGGTATTAGCCAGACTTCATAGCACAACACATATACAAATGCTTTCCCAAAGCTGCCGAGTGCCTCCTGATGTGTTAGGAGAGATTGGAGCATGAAGGGAGGAAAGCAATGAAAATGCAGGTGAGGGATGGCCATATTTTCTCATTTCATGGCCACAGCCTGTTCCCAGGAGCTTCCATGAAATATGTTACCTCCTCTCCTGTGAGACTGATGCAGCCACAACAGAAATCAAAAGGCACCTGGACTAGACAGCAAATCCCAAATCTTCACAGAACCAAGGAATTCCCACGGGGGAGTAGGTTGGAGCCTTCCACTTAGCATTTACAGTACTTGTGTCACACCCCAGCACCAGGGGGAGAACTTCTGCTGAAGGTGTTCGTAGGTAAATTCCATGGCTCTGAAAGCCCTGTTAATTTTTAAGAGCCCACAAAGGGCAAGGTGTTTTGGAGAGGTGGGAGCAGAGGTTGCTTAAGGCCAGTGGAGATAAGAGAGCAGAAAGTAGTAGGTCTACTTTGGTGGTTGCTAGAAGCCATGCTAAGATGTAAAATGCAGCAATAAATATCACATTGTGATTTATCTCCAGCAGCCTAGAGACTGCCCTGGGCTCAATAGCCATTGCAGTTTGTGTACTGCAAGGATGTTCTGCTTCTGCTTGCAAGTGCTTTTGCCCCTGAGTGGCCCAAGACACACCTGCAGAGCCAGGAAGCAAGGAGAGTCCTCACTGTACACCCAACCTGCTTTCAACAGCACCTGTGCACATTGAACAACTTTAAAGTGGCATATTGCTATCTCTGGATACAGCTGGAAAGAGAAAGGCCAAGTTCTAGTCCTCCCAAGCCATACAGTCTAACCATCCACATCCCTTCCTCACCAAGGTGCCCTCACTTCATCCATGCCTAGTAAACTGGAGCTTAGTATTTTGTTTCCAGGCCATTCCTAGAATTAGGAACTGAAACTAGCCCAGGTCTTTAAACATTTTTTATTTTTTTTTTTACAATTACTCAAATAAATGCTTTTAAAACAGTTTACTAGGGTGGCATCAGAGTTCATTACTTATTCCTACTTTTGTTTTGGCATCCACCAGCATTTGTGGGAGGATGTGTGTATCTGAGCTCCTGCTTGGGGATTTGATCCCATAAAACAGGGCAGAAGGACAGGTTTGCCTGATGTTTTTGTAACAGGCAAGAAGAAGAATTGCTGACAACAGAGCAGACAACCTCCAGAGCCAGTGAGGGTCTGAGCCTGGCAGATCCTGGAGGCAGAATGGAAGAGGAGATGGGAGGAAGCCTTCCCCCAGAGCAGCCACTCCCCTTCTTGTAGAGCTGCCTGTAGGGAATACAGGGGGCAGGCAGAGGAAATGCTGACAAGAGAATAAGCAGCTAGAAATAAATGAATCCTGGAACCATCTCAAGTCCTATACTGTTCATAATTACCTATCATTTTCCTGGGCCAAACATTTGCTCCTCTAAAAGTCCCTAATCCATTACCTGCCGTGTAATGCCCCGCTGTAATTTCCTCATCTGTGCTGCAACGTTCTGCCACGCTTTGATGTTCTGGCAAGACCAGGAAGGCGCTGAAATTTGGGATTAGCAAACATCCGCAGGCATGGTGTAGGCTCTCCAGCACCAGCACATGTCCCAGCAGCTGAATCTAATAACAGCATTTCAAATTTTGGGAAAGGGGAAAGGTAGTGAGGTGATTGCTTGCTCTTTCAGGTGTCAGTGCCTGGGTCAGGAGAGTGAATAAAGCCAGGGCAGGCTGGAAACATTTGTCGTGTCAGCTACAGCTGCTCTGCCAAAAGGATGTCACATCCTGCATCCAGGCATCCCTACCCTAAGGTCAGGCATGTTCCTTAGTACAGAATTCCATTCTGAGGAGAAAGCCATTGACCCTGAGCAATGCTGCCCCAAAGAGGCACCATTCAGGGTGTGTGTCAGCATGTCTTTTGTATTTTGGGGCCCTTCTTTTTTAAACACTGCACGTGAAATAATGAAATATATATAATTTCCAAACAGTGGTTTACGTGCCCCAGCTAGGGGCTGAGGAGCAGTGCTTGCAGCATGATGAGCTTTAGGATTCTGCTGCTCCCCACTGACATGTTTGCAATCCTGTCTGTCAATGCCCAGGCATACATGCAGTAATTACACCAGGAGCAGAGTCCTGTTTGCTTAAGTATAGTTTGAACAATAGTAGCTAAGAATGAAAAAAGACAAATTGCACAAATCCTTTAACCAGAGAGTTCAGCATCTCTTGCATTAAAAGAAAATCCTCAAGATCCACCATATTAATCATAAATATGAGTATTTCTGTCTGAGCAGAGAAGGTGCCTTTGCTGAGCTCTGGCTGAAATCAAATATGTGTTGCCTCAGACCAGGGTAATATCTGTTTATAAGGTTCAGATGGAGGAGAGGTAAGCAACTCTCCAATTTTTGGATGAACAGCTGCAATGAAAACACAAGAAAAACCAGTTTTGTTTTGATTTTGACTAATTTGTATTTGCTGAGAGCATGGGGTTTGTTCCTGTTGTTGCAGCTGGAAATTTCAAGGCGGCTGCAAGGTAAAACTGAAACTGTACAAGCAATTAGCCCATGGTAATGTTTAATCACTGCTGGCATCTAAAAAAAATGCGAAACAGCAGGGATGTTTAACTTTGAAAAACCAACTACTGCACAGATGCAAGAGCTATGTTTATTGAGGAAGTTTTCCTTGGCATAACGATGTGAATTAAAAAAAAATTGGCTTTAAATATGCCAACATAAAGAGCACAGAACTATGGAAAGAAGTGTTATTTCTCATCACATGAACATTTGAGTGTAATTCCTAGGAAACTCACACAAATCAAATAATTTCTAAGGGCTAGTCTCCACCAAATCAGTTAAAAATTATTTCCTTTCGGCTGTCCTTAGTATGCCTCAAGTTCATGCTCTTCTTAGGCACGATGAGTGCCGGTGAGATCCTGCATCCTTTGCACAGGCTCTGTGTGTGAGCAGGAAGAGAGGTCACAATCCAGCAGTCTGTGCTGGACCCAGCAGCATGCAGGAGCCTTAGGGAGGTGTGTGTGCCAAAACCTACAGTGAGAAGCTGAAATACATTAAAAGCAACCCTAAGAGTCATGTCTGCAGTTGGGGTTCAGCTTGCTGGGAGGCCCCCAGCCAGGGGGCTGTCTTGTCTGCCCAGCCCTGATGAGCTGGGTGGGTAAAAGTACCCTTTTCCTTTCACACATTTGGTGCTTCATCACTGATGTGCCATCTCCTGTTGAGCACTGGGGTTGGTGCCAACCTCACCACATGAAAGAGCTCTCCCTGATGCAAGAGTAGAGTCCTACTGATGTTATTCCCTGCAAAATGAGGGTGTGTTGCTCTCTCCAGAAGTGCATCCCAGAGATATGTTCTGGGATCCAGAGGTACAGCTGTTGAGTCCACATTTCTCAAAATTTGCTGCTAGCTTGACTGACGAAGATCATCTAAAGAAATGGTGATTTTGTAATTACACACCCAGAAAACTATGCATCAGTATTCAGAGGGTACAAAACACACAAGGAGAGCACAAGGGACATCTGTGTCCCCAAGGTGGTGGCACATGAACCAGCACTGAGCAGAGGGGCCTGACAGTCCTTTCTCCTGATCCAGTGTGGTACCAGCACTGATGTGTGCCACAGCATGTTACTTTCCACAGCCTGCTAAGTCTATTCTGACCTTTTTTCTTTTTTAAGCCCTTTCTGTATTGACTTAAAGCAGTACAGGCTAATGAAATTGGTGGGGGTATAACAAGATGTGTCTGCACCAGCTGCCAGACCTGTATTTTCAGATGAAGCAAAAAAGAATGGCAAAGACAGCCAACTAGAACTATGTTAGTAAATAGAGGAACAGTTAGATGCACTGTAATATTAGCGTAATAATTAATATAGTGTAATAGTAATTAATAATAGGAGACCCTGCTGCCTTCTCAATGAGAAGTCAGTAGTCCCTGAGCAGTGTCAGTAGGAGAGCACAGTATTGCCTGTCCAGGAGCAGTTAAAGGAGCCAGCTTTGGTCTGGGAGGGTAACAAACCATCCATGCCAAGGAGAGCCAGGACAAACCCACACTGACAGCAAGGAAACAATCAGTATAGCTCAGCCAAAGCTTACTCCCTTCCTCTCCCTCCCCATGAGTGGCCATGCTGGTGCTCAGAGGGTGCTGGACTCCCTGTGGAACACCACAGACAGGATGAGAGGATGGCACCTTTGCAGCCCATGCTGCCTCCAGAAAGTCAGCTCAGCCAACAAACAGCAGAGGCTGAACTGGGGATGTTCTTAAGGAGCTTCATCATAGCCAGATCATACTCCTAATGCTCCACCCTACACAGGTGGGCTGGGGGTTTCTCCCCTGCAGTAATTTATACTCTTTGGGCAGGTGAGACATCTCAGTAATTAGGTGCAGCTTGGATGGGAATTTGTAGACCCAGCTGGTCTCTCCTAGAGAATGAACAAGGGCCTGTCTCAGTGTCACTCTTTGATCCTGGCGAGGAGGTGTTTCCAAATGTGCCTTTGGAGCCCTTCCAGCTCCCCTGGTGCCAGAGATGCACAGGGGCAAGGAGCTGCCCTCCCTTCTGTGCCCTGGGGAGAGGTGTTAGGCACACTCACACTTCCCAGCCTCTGCAGCAAATGCAGCTTTGTACATCCACTCATGCACCCAATGCACATCCCAGGGCAGAAGAATGATCTGTGCAAAGTATTCCCAGGTGGGAACTGGCCAGAGACTGGGACATAATGTGCTCCCAGAGAAAGCAAGTGCTCAAGCAAGATTGGTGAGATCCATCCACAGTCCCAACAGTCTGGGTTAAAAAAAAAGAAATGCCTGGGTTGTCAGAGAATGCTTCCTCATAGTCAAAATGGGTCATTTCTTGAGCTTATTACAAATTTAATTAAAATAGTTTTAAACTTTTTTTTTTTTTTCATTTTACAGCTCCCATTTCTGCCTTTGGGGATTTTATTGGCGCAGCACTCTTTTTTTATTATTTTCATTACATATTTCTGTCCTTCTTCATCAACTATCACATATTTTTTTACGACACAGTAAAGCTGAAAGTGGGCTTTGACCCATGTATGTCATGCCTTTGTTAGCAAAATAAAACTGGAAAAGCATCTTTCAAAGAGACTGTATAAAGGGCCACTATGTATATAGTACTTTCTTTAATCCACAGCTGAGGACTTTTTTTTAAAGCCAAGAAAAGGAGATGCAGACTTCAGTACTTTTGGCATAATTCTCCAGCATCACAAAAATCACAGAAGAAAATGCCAGCCCCTGCAAACAACAGCCTGAAAACATACAAAGGAGAATCTGATGGTTTGACAAATCTGACTGGGGTTTTGCTGAGCAAGTCAAATGTGCAGGTTCAAGGTTGGCTGAGCATCAGTATTATGTTCCAGTCTACCTCTACTGTCATATATTTAATCTCCAGTAATTAAACTTCTAAATGAATTCATTTCACAAGAGCCACAGTGCATGGAGTGAATCGGTGAGTAAATTTTCATAACCTCGGAACCACCTCTCGATCAGAGCTGCTCCCTGTGCAGCAGCCTATGGAGCAGATAGAGATGTAACTGTCAAAATAAGGGCAAAACTAAAAGAAAGAATACAAAGAATTCCCTTGGCTCAAGGTTTTCAAGTTCTTTCCTGTTACTAAAAAATATTTTTAGAACACACACACACAAGAGCGTATTGTTTTGCTGCAGACCCTGGTTAAAAGAAGTAAAAAATGCAAGGAAGCTGATTAGAAACTTCTGATAAGAGGTAAAACATATCACTGATAACATCTGGGTACAAAGTGAGAATTCACAGCATGGTAGGCATGGAACTCCTGACACACGGATTGTTTGCTTTGGTGAGATGAAATGAGTTATTTCATGGCCAAACCCAGTGCAGACAGGTAGGGGCAGGGTCTGCGTGTCATGCACCTCCAGAAGGATGCTACAGAAAAGAGAGGCCTTGCATGGCTTGGTTTTTTGAAGAGTCAGAGCTGTAGGCAGGCTCTGGAGCAAAAAGGGTGATGCTTCCACCAGTGGTGGAGAATGGCAAACCCAAAAATTTCCCCTCAAATGTCCAGGAAATCAGCCTCACGTGCCAAGCAAGGCCACATACTACAAATGCCTTATGCTTCAGTTTTTATCCATTCCATGTGTTCCTTTCTTGAAACTTAGAAGCTCAGTTATCATTTATCAGCATTTTCATATTTCATTTCTGGACACTGCTACCCATAAATTATCCATCCTTTTCATCTTGCTGAAGAGTTGAACTCTTTGAACTGTGTTCTGCAGCTCTGGTTCAGTTTTACCATTCATTCATCAGCGTGAAGTTAAACAATTACTAAACAACTTGGGTAGCTGGCAAACGCTGAGGAAGCAGGATCCATTTCTGCCCGGGGGGGGAAGAAAGACTCCTTACAATAGCATGGCCTTTGTCTTGCATCTCATAGGTGATGCTATTGATGTGAAGGTTCCATCACATTGTGTGCCAAACCACTGGAGCTAGTTTCAGGTTGCAGTTCCCCCCGGGGTGTTTCCACTCAGTGTATAAGATAAGCAGATCTGCTCTCTGTCCACTCCCAGCCTGGACAGTGCTTACTCAGCTCCCCAGTCTTGGCAAGCTGAAGCGAGAAAGTGGAGCTGCACTCCCTGCCTAGTTATTACCATTTTATCAATGATCACTCCTCTTAACGCTGTGGAGCACATGGCAAAACAATGAGCAAATTGCATGTTTTCCTGAGGTGAGCAGAAAGCAGTGAAGTGACTGTAAAACACAGAGCACAGACGTGTCAGTACATTGTGCTTGTGTCTGCAGCAGTGCTTTAATTCATGGCCACACAACTGCTGATACCTTGCTGCAAGGAAAAGGACTCTGGGGTGCATGGCAGAGATGCAGTTCTGTTTCCCACACATCAGGAACATCAGGATTCTGGGATCTGATCTGGGTCATGTGCTACTATTTTGTTTTTAGAATTATCTCAACATTTCCCACTAGGAAACACAGTACAAATAGCAGTGATTGTAGCTTTGCTTTGTAGACATTTATGTTCCCCCCACCCCTTTATTTTACATTGTTATTTTGCATTATAATTAATATTTCTGGCTTTTTTTTACATCGTGCTGACATGAAATATCAAGGAGGGATTTTTTAAAGAGTTTGATGCCTGGTGGAAAGACTATAGCAAACTATAGCATTAAGAGTTATGGTTGAACTCAGCAATCTTAGAGGTCTCTTCCAGCCTTGATGATTCTATGATTCTATTCTGTGGCTACTGCTGGATGGCTTGGACTGGGCCAGAACACCAGAAATTGAGTGTGAAAAGGGGCCAGTCTGCCAGCAGCCCCTCCACAGGCATGGCTGAGGAGGCAGGGTATAGAAAGCAGGATTTGAGATCTGGCCTGGGGATGCTGTCCAGACCTTGTGTTTTTGAGGAGATGAGAACGGGGTCTGCTGGGAAGAGTTTAGGATTTTGTTGATTTAACCCTCTCAACCTGTTTAAAAATAACATTTCCTGTGCTTAAAACATATCTCTGCTATTCCTGTGTCCCATGGTTTTTTATCATCCTTTCTTTTCCTTTTTTTTTTTTTTCCTGGTTAATGAGCTCTCACAAAATGCCTGGAGGCATGTAACTACTCTAGCATGAAGTTTTGGGTTTAAGGAACAGGACCTTGGAGCCCTTCTGCCCAGGAAAAATGCCAAATACAGAATTTTACCTTAAAGGGTACCCAGGGGATCCAGAGATGGTAACAGCATCAGTTACCAGACTGAGTTTCTCCAGCAAAAGCTGCTGGAGAAGCTGGGAAATGCTACAGAAACTCAGCTTGTCAGATGGGAAACTGCTCCTGGGGTATTCATGTCAAACAAGTGTCACATAGAGTAGGGCAACATGTTCTGCAAAGATTTTGTTATAGCACGCTGAGTCTGGAAATTTAAAAAGTCATAAGGAAAATGCCCTAATTTTTCAGGCCTTTACTGAAGGACTTAATCAAAATTCTCTGTAAAGAGCCTGAAAGCACCAAGAAATCCATGACCTGAACTCTTTGAGCTGGGTTTATTAATCATCAAAATCAAAACAGTCTTTTTAATTTAAAAAATACACATGTAAGTACTCATCTCAGTGCAAGAGGCTCAGGTTCAAGTCCTTTTCCTGCTCATTACAGGGATTTTTTTTTCCCTCCTGCTGGAATTGCTTAATTTGTATAAAAAGTGAAGCATTCAGATTAGAGCTCCTGCTGGTATAGTCTGGTTGTTGGGGTGGCAGCTGTGAGGTGGAAACACCCCTGCAGGTCCCAAAACCAGGCTCATTTCAGGGGAGAGTCGTGGCTCTGGGTGCTCATCTGTCCTGTCAGCCCCAGCATCCACTGCCTCTCTGTGCCAAAAATCTGTCCCCAGGAATCCCTTCCCATCCCAGCTGAGCCTGGCACGTTCCTGTCAGTCTGCATGGAGCAATGGAGAGCTGAGGTTCCTCACCAGCTCTAGGCTAAATCTGCATAAAAGGGATGGTGATTTTATTCCATTTTCCATGCAAGCTCAAAGGCATCTTGGATTTGGAGTATCTGCTAACAGTAGGCGTGTCGATTATTTATTAGCAGTTAGGCAGTATCATGTATCAGAAAATGCAACAAAATAGGTTTATTGTGTGTTCTTGCCCCATCCAATATATTTTTATTGTTTATTTTGATTTTAGGAAAGAAACACTAGAGGAAAATTCACCAAATTAAATGTTTGCCAATGTTTTCACAGAAATATTTGCCACTGGAGGTCAGCTCCAGATTTCCAAGAGTAATTTAATAACCCAAATCTATTATATCAAAAATCCCTCTGGACTCCTTACAGACTAGAGAGATGTTCATAGGTCATTTTAAGAACATCAGCATATACTTTGAAGGCAACTCCAGAATCCCCTCTGTGCTATAGATTATTGTTGGACAAATTGTCCCTGAATCTATTTATTTGTATATATTTTTTTGCAGTGCTATGAGAAAGCAATGGTTTATCTAGCTAAAAGTGTCTTGCTGTAGTTACACAACTACACTGATGTTTGGCAGAGCATAGCAGTGCTGACTGAGAAAACAACTGAATGGATTAAAAGTTACCTAGGAAAGATTTATTTATTCAAAATTGTTTAGTGAAACTCTACAGTTTAAAACCACTGTAATATCAAAACAGATGCTATAAATGATTTCACTCAATCCCTCTGCTCAGAATGCCTGAAATGATGATCTGTGCATTTCTTGAATGCCTTTTGCATCTTTCAATGTGCACATTTTTCTTTTCTTTCAAATGGAAAAAGGAAATTTCACCCACACATTCTCAAAAAATTGACAAACTTTAAACAAAAAGCCATATAAGTCAACATAGGCTGGATTCATCAACACTGGCCAGCAGGCAGGCAGAAAATCAGTGGGTACACAGAATGCTCCCAGGAAATGCTCAAAGCCAGGTAGTTTTTTGGCCAGCCCAGGTTCTCCCAGCTCGGTGAGACATGATTTTGGGGCTGGCACAGCACGGTGCCTTTGCTGCACCTGCACTGCAGCCCTGGAGCAGCATCACTGGCCTGGCACTCAGGGAAATTTGGCCCTCCAATGTTTCAGCAGGACCCCACTCACAACCCACCCAGCAGTGGAGACCAGGGGTTTCAGGCCAGGCTGGAAGTGCAGCATAAATTCAGTGCCACACAGAAGTGAACGTGCTGCACACGGAGAAAACCTGGGCTTTGGGCAGTCAGAGGCACATCCTTCCTTCCAGGCATCTCCTCATGCCCTGCAGGCACAGCCTGTCTGTCTGACACAGTAGAGAAAGCAAATTTAGGCAAGAAAATAAATATTATCTTTTAAGCTTTTTGCATAA
Source organism: Parus major (assembly GCF_001522545.3). Taxonomy (NCBI): domain Eukaryota; kingdom Metazoa; phylum Chordata; class Aves; order Passeriformes; family Paridae; genus Parus; species Parus major. The sequence goes on from NC_031781.1 coordinate 14,070,312, forward strand.
ATGATGAGGTTTTCAGCAGGCAGTGCTACACCACAGAACTTTTCCTGTCCTGTCCTGCAGAACATCCCCATCTTTCTGAGCCTCAAGAGCAGCAAAACCTCCACTTCCATCCTGAATGCTGCCCTGGAGAGCAGAGCAGCAGGGCAGCTCTGACCGAGTGACCCAACAAGAGCGTGAGTGAGGAAAAGCCTGACCTAACTTGTTTTGTTCTCCAGTCAGAGGATCCAGGCAGGAGCCAGCTGCTGTCCATCCTTCCTCATACCTACAACGTGAGTTAAGAGTCACAGCTCATTTTCCTGCCTGATCCTAGACCAGCACACATGCTTAAGCACATCTAATAAGTATTTCTCCTTGCTCAGAGAAGACTAACATTTATTCCTGCTTTAAGAAAAGATTATACCCTCTAAGTATACCCTCACATTGCTCTGGCTGTATGCAGCTGGTTTGGGATGAGATGCCTGCAGATTCTGGCTGGAGTAACACTAATAAAACAAGAATCCAGCAATTCTTCAGCTGCATCAGGGAGTGTATTCTGCAGCCAGAGGAAAATGCAGCACCTCAGATGCTTCCTGAGAGATGCAGGGGGATCTTTCCTCCCACACCAGCAGCGCTGGGTGCTCTGGGCAGAGCTGCCTTCGCTGCTGAGGCTGAGCTTCTCAGCAAGGCAAGGACAAGACAAGTTTTACTGGGGAAAATTGGAAAGTGTTTGTGTCCCTGGATAGTCTGTGGAAGTGTGTGGGTGTTTTGCTTGCTTTGAGGGCTCGGTTCCACAGAATACTCAGGCACATGTGTAACCAGAAGGGACGTCCAGAAGGAGTCCTGCAGAGACAGACACTTCCAGCCTCTCAGCTGCAGCAGGATCCAGTTTTCCACGAAATCTCAATTGCTTTTCTTTTGTTCAAGCCACAAAAATAGCTTTCATTCTGGCAAGTCACTGCCTGAGTAGCAGCTGAATTAAACTCACTTTGAAGTAAAGCATGTCTTCCCCCTGACAACAAGAAATACCCCTAATACAGGTAAGAGACCTTGAACTACTGACTATTACCTGGCTACTAATGTGAAAAACAGAATTAATTCAATGCCAAAAAGTTGTGAGAAAGTCTGTGCAAAAGCAACATCAATTACAGGGACTGTCTCAGACCACAGCTAATTTACAGCAATTTTACTTTGCATTCCTTGGCCAGCACTGCTTATTGAATAATTAAATGGCCAGATGACATGCAGTCAGATTCAGAAGCCTTGAATGTGAATGAATACCAGTTTCCTAATTCTGAAAGGAATTTAATCATGAAAATTTCCACCTACTATCCAGTTTACCATATTCTGGAGAAAGCTGAAAAGCTGTGATATCCATGAGATCATCTTCATGGTACGTTTTCCAGAACAGAGGGAAACCTGAGCTATTGCCTCATAGGGGAACAGGATTTGGGATGGAAACTCCCCTCTTCTCAGCTTCACATAATGAAGCCTTCTGACTGGGATTCCTATGTCATTAAAACAGACTCAGCATTAAACCAGACACTTCATTAAATTTGGAAACACATTTAAAACTGAGAATGTGGGGTAACTTCCTAGAACTATAAAGAAAGCAGTTATGATGATAGCAAAAGAAACATTTTCCACCTAACATATTCAGTATGCATTATCTACTGTTTAATATGCATTGTACACAGTGTCTTGTGTTGTATAAAGACACTGTTTCTCAGCATATAAACATTTAATTGCAATAATGTCTCACATTTCAGCTGCAAAGCTAGACCCATATGTTTTCTGAACGTGTCAAATAAGCAAGACACCAGCTAGCCTTGGTGTATTGAGAAGAATGTTTAAACCACATGCCAAAGTAAACAGGAAAACTAAACTATTGGTTGGGGTGTGGTTTTGTTTGTTGTAGGGTTTTGCTGGTAATTTTTAAGCATCCCAATGTTTTATTCGAGCCCTAATACATATTAAAATGAATATATATGAAAAAATGTTGATTCATCTACAGAATCAATTCACACACCCACTGAAAAGACACTTGAAATTTTGAAGAGTGTCAAAGTGCCACTTTGCTCACATAAATTTTCTTTCTCCTGTTTATAAATCCAGAATGTGTATAAATAAGTGTCAGATTTAGTAGGACTAAATTTTAAAGTGAAACTACAGCAGAGACTCTGTTTTGTACAGAAAGGCATCCTACAGAGAAGCAGGGCTGAGGCAGCTGCAGGAACTCAAACTTTGTGTCAAGGGAAGATGAATAGCTGGGACAAAATATGAAGGAATTCCTCACCCAAGGCAACAATCTCCATCTGCAAAATTGTCAAACACGGTAAACTGAAAGTTTTCTTGATAAATTTGCATTTCATCAGTAGAGGACCATTCACTTTATTCACTCAGCTATATCATGTCTGATAAACATACTTTTTCCATCATACCTTCTGGGATTTCTTAAAAGTACCTGCAGAATTAAAGCCCAAACTCACAAATTGTACAGCCAGTGTGAGGAAGCTGGTGAGAAAAGCATCACCCTCATAGAGCAGCACAAGCTTGTGCCAGATTAGTGTCTGCATCACCATGACTTGATGTAAACAGGAAAAAAAATCCTGTCTTGGATCAGAAGATATGTGTAAATGAGAAGAGGATGAGAGGATAAAGCCCCTAAGTACACACAACAGGCCCGTGAGTAATGAGCCCAAGTTAGAAATGCCACTGGAGACTCACACTTCCAATCAACTGCTTCCAAAAGGCTGGTTTTGGCTTTTGTTGGTTTTACATTTGTTTTAAGTACACCCTGGGATTGCCCTATGAAGAAGAAACACCTTGTCTTCCAGCCATTCCAAGGAATAAACAGACTGGGATTTCTTTCAGGCAGGTGTTGGCTGGTGATGGATCTGTGTTCACCCAGCAGCTGTGTCTGTTTACAGGGCATCTGCTCAGCTCAAACACACCAGGGTGATGCTGCAGTTTGTGCTGTGGGCCAGCAAAACTGATGGGAGGCTTTCCTGCCTGCCCATGGTCCATCCTTGCAAGACCAATCTGCTTTAGAAGATGAATTAGCCCCAGTTGGTGCCTATTAAGCTGCAGCCTCAAAGACAGAGGCAGGGCAATCCTGGCCAGGGATCCTATCATGCTTTGGGTAAGGCTGTTATGATGAGCACCATCCAGAGCACCTGGCAGAAGATAACATCCAGACTTTTGGCTGAAAGATGGACTCCTAGAGAGGGCTCCAGGGAGAGAAGTCAGAACATTTCCACCAGCATTCTAACACAAGGAGGCAGAAGTGCAAGACAACCTGTTTGAATTAGGATGTTAGCTGGACTGGGATAAATGGGAATTGTTGCTGCAGAGAAAACCAACATCCACTGGTCTGAACTGCAATACCATGAGGATCTCCACTGCTGGGATTGTCTGAAGCCTGCTCTGAGGCTTTTTGCTGTCAGATTCCACTTGAAAACTGTGTTTTTCTCACTTTGTGGATGCAGTATCTGTCTGCTGGGAGGGAAGGGATATGCCTAATTAAGTGCAAATAGTGTTCTCCTGATGCAATGCAGACTCATCTAATACTTCCCAGGTACCCTCATCTCAAACAACTTGGCAGGAATTTACCAGTTGTGGGGCTGGGATTTAAGAACAGCAGTAAACTTGTGTGGTCCTGCAGAAGAGCTCCTGACACACAGCACTCGGATCCTGCCCCTGGGAACAGCTGTGCAAGTCCACACTTATGGCTGGGCTGGTATTTTGAAGGGAAGATTGGTTTCATTTCTGTATTTTTTTTCCTTTTCCCTTAGGAGCCTTCACTTTAAACCCAAGATCTCAGCATTTAGCACAGAGGGACAGTGCTGTCAAGCCACTGCAAGTGGCTGCTTTGTGAAATGTCCAAGAGACTCAGTGTAGGAGACCAAAAAACCCCCATAAGTAATCCCTATGGAAAGTGTGGAGGAGTGCAGTTAATGATGTCAAAATGCAGGAGGGCCATTTAAGAGCAGCTGACTGGTTTGCTGGTTGTAGTTGTGCTGGAATGAAGAGAGAATGAACTGTCACCAGGGCTATGAGATGAGAGATGTGGCTCTTGAGTATGCAAAGAGATCAAGAACAGGCAATTGTGTGATTTCCATCTCTTCCAGCCCTGATATTTCCCCTCTGCCACAAGCACATTGGGTAGGATAAGCTCACTGTTTTGGCAAATGCTCAGTTGATGAATGCCAGCTGTTTATCACAACTTTTTTGCCTTTTAGCTGGACTCCCAAGGTGTTTTCCACTTTTGGCAAATTGAGAATCGAGACATGTATTTATTTATTTACATAAGTAAAAGTACAAGCCAGAACTTTCCCTCGTGATTGCTCATCCCAGACTAAGTTCTTGCTACTGCTGCTCCTGGCTCAGCCTTGGCAGGTGGTTCAATAAATTGATAATATGCTGCACAATCCAGCCTGGAGCTTTATCAATCGAAGCAAGCCCTCAACAGGAATGTTCAATCACTCTTCTCTGGTGGAATCAGCCTAAACATAATGCTTTCATCCCAAAATAATGTTAGGTTTGAATCTGCAGATTTGGATCTGTTCTCACTGCTCCAGGGCTATTTATATCTCCATACCTTGAGGGTTTACTAATTAGCAGCTTTCTTCCACACCCTTTGATATCACTAAAGTAGTCTCACTGTAAGGGACTGCTTTCTCATGGTATCTGAGGGAGTGGAGAACAGCTGGAATCATTCAAAGTACAAGAGTTTGAGTAGTTCTCCAAGAGCAGTGATTGAAAGATGGCAGTAGCGTTGCTTACGCAAGTGAAGTACCCTGACTGTTTCAGGATGGCTGTGGCTGACAGGATATGAAATATATTCCCTCTCAGCTCAGTCCAGAATCAGTAGACAGCAGGGTGATAATCTGCTATACCTCTCAGTCACTTTTTATTCCCCCCTTGCCCACCTTCTCATTTGCCTTGTCTTGTTCAGCATGTGGAGTCTTGCATAGGCAGAAGACTCTCAGCAAACTAGGGGCAAAGGAAAAACAAAGCAAGACCTGAGTATGAAAGTTTCATGAGGAGTCTGGGAAAGCAGCTGAGAGCTGAGTACTGCCTGCATGGAATTACTCAGTGATTCCCACACTTCAAACACCCTCTGATTCACATTTTCTCACACAGGACAGCTGGGATAACATGTTTGAAAGATGGATTTTACACTGCTGAAGTATCTTTTCAGGTAGTTTCTAATAACATGGTGGGTGTTTGTTTAAAATGTAATTGCTTGCATCTTTTTCCCACATTGCTGCTCCACAACATGAGCTACTTTAAAGGCCTGTCATTAACTTTGCAAGCTCATTCTGCAAAGTTCAAAATTGGAGTAGGGAGAAAGTTTCTCTCTGTTAAAAATGCACTTCAGACCAGATGCAATCCAATGGCAGCTCCTACTCAAAAGATGAGCCCTCATAGGAAAACTGGTGGTTTCCAACAGCCCCTTTGATACCTGCCATAAATTTCCTGCTTTTGCTTGCTGGTCTCATGGCAGCCTCCTGCCCTTTGCTGCTTTGTGCTCCTGTTCCAGCTCTTCCTTTTCTTGCCAGTCTTTTGCTCCCCTTCAGCACCATTTTAGAGGGGTAATAAAGCCCTTGTACTGATAGAAAGAACCAGATAGAAATGGCTGTGAGAGTCTATTTGTGTCTATTACATGAAGCCAGGGAAAAGGCTGTCCTGGGTTCTGTTTTCCAGCTGCAGCATAAATCCATCAGTGAATGGGTTACAAAGACAGGGAAGAAAGGAGAAAGGTAGCAGCAGACACCATGGGACACCCACCAGCACCCTATCTCTGAATTCTCCAAAAGTGTGAAAGATGGAGGCTTTCACCCCAAACTAGATGAGCTGTCCTTTTGTTTGTTGGCAGGGAAGGAAGGAAGCAGGGATACAGTGTCAGATCAGGAGCATTAAACACCGGGTTACATGTTGAGCTCCTCAAGGGCACCTTGGAGCACTGTCCTGGGGCACATGCAGCTCTTGCTGCCCCTCACCTGGCTGCACAGCCAGCATCACTGAGACCTCACCCTCCTGGGTGTCCCTTCCTTCAAGCAGCTATTAATTTAATAAAATCATCCATTGTAATAACACCAGGCCAGGCTAGATGGGGCTTTGACCTACTTGGTTTAGTGGAAGGTGTCCCTACCCATGGCAGGGAAGAGCGGAACAAGATGATCTTTAGGTTCCCTCCAGCACAAATTATTCCATGATCCTGTTTCAGCCACTCAGGGAGAGGCATCTATTAATGAATATAGAACAAACTTTCCTTTTCCAAGCTTGATGCATGTAGCATTTACCAAACTCAGCCCTATCTTAGGATGATTGCAATTTCCTTCACCAGACAGCAGTTGTCAAAGGGAAAGCTGGCACAGGTGGCTTCTCAGAACAAAGGAAAAGACATAACAAGAATATTTTTTTTCTTTTTTTTCCTTTGAATGTTTTGCATGCAAGGCTGTGTTAAGTACAAAGCAGATGACAAGCTAAGAAGATTGTTTTGGCTGACGTAGGAGTCCATCTCTGTTCTGGTGTAAAGAGATGACAGCAACATGTGCAAGACAGCCTGGCTGAACTGCAGCCTTAATGTGAGATGTTCACATCTCAGTAGACTTCGAGATAAATGGCCTTTATCTTGTCTTCCATATGGTTTTGCTTTCCATGTAGTAAGTGAATCATAACATTGGCTGAAAGAGAGCAGCTATCAGAATGCACCAAGCTGGGAAGGGAGGGAAGAGGAGAGAAAAGTTTGAAGGGCAGAGAGAAACCCTCAGTGGAGGATCCTGATGGAGTATGACGAGATGAAAATGGTGCAGCACTAATGAGCAGCTCAGGAGGCTGAAGAGAGCCTGCCCAGCAGGTGAGGTGAAAGGCAGTTAATCTGGATGAGAAAGGATCATCTCCCTGGCATTGTTCACTCTCTCAACTGGGTTTGGACCAAAGCAGTCACTGGTCAGTTTGCTTCAGGCCAAACCCATGCTTAAGCATGTGGGTGGTTGAAAGTCTTGGAGGGAAGGTTACCTGTCACAACTGACATCAGCAGGAGTTTTGCTGAGGATGTCACTGGGACTGTGCTGTGACGGTCTAGAGAGGAGGCAGGAACAACGTGGGAACAGGTTCTACTCTTCACCATTACGATTACATTACTAACTCTCTCAGAGCAAGTTAGGAGCTGCAAACACAGTCCTTCATCCCAGCAATATTTTATACATATTAGTTGTCAAGGTTAAAGAGATATGAAATTCATATTAAAAGCTAAAGCAAATGCACTCAATGAGATGGCAGATCCACGCTTCAATAAGTCTTTGGTTTTATAAGCCAATTTAGCCCAGGTCTACTAAGAGCTCTTCCTGGTGAAAGAGTGAGGGTATTTTCTCTGCTACAATCATATCAGCCTGTACTCTGGGTTAATGGAGATAAGTACTACTGCCAGATTTTGTTCTTTCCCTGCATGTAATCTAATGCCAGATGGTTATGAATGGGTATTAAATCCCTCATATGCATGACCTCCCCAAGGTTTTTATCATTAGAACCTTAAAATAATTCAAGGAAAGCTTTCCCTAAGCCTGATCATAAACCTCCTAATGAGGACCTGAAGTCACAAAGAAAATCCTTTTTTAATTCCCATTCTGTGGGGCTTTTTTTCCTCCTTTGTGACAAACAAGCAAAAATTCAGAGATGCTTTAAAACTGTTTTAGTAGAAAACACATCAAAAATGAGCATTCAGGTGAACAGTTCAGGTTCCCAGCAGGGTTCAGAGATGTAGAAACTGAACAACCATCTTCAGCCTCTAGTGCACGGGCCAGTAACATCACCATCCCTCAAGGCACATGAAAGTTACTCTGTCAGTAACTGACTTTATCCACAGTGCAACATAACACCTTGTGTCAGAATAAATATGATCCAATGTCAAATGAGAAGTTCAAATGGGACCTTACCTCACAGAAGTACAAGACTTACATGAACGCTGTCTTCACACTAACTGGAGTTATGCAAGTGCAACTGAATTCACAGAGATTTTCCTAGGAGTTTTCTGTCCTTCATTTGCACAGTGTGGAGGATACATGTCAATGATTTTACTTTTGGTTTTCTACTTGCTGCTTACTGCCTTGCATCAAGCCTTACTTGCTGCCTGTTGCTTGAGCACATAAGAGAAAATCGTTCATATCCTCATAGGTTTTCTGTACTTCTCATTAGCGGATCATCCAAAACCAATAAAAGTATTCCTGCAGCTAAATCACATGTTGTGAGAACAGGGAGGGGTGAGAAATAATAAAAATAAAATAAAAAAGTTTCAGAAATGTTGGGGTGTCCAAACTGTTCTAAAAAAATTTCAAGGGCCTTTACTTTGTACATATAAGACCCAGCTCTCATTAACGTCTATTTCAACTGGGAATATATAATATCTGCAAGAAACCCCAATCCTTGGCCAAAACCACAGAAGCAGTCATCCTGAAAGAGTTGAGTTTGGGTAACTGAGGAAACTGAGCCCAGTTCATCAGGAGGGCGTTCAAATGCCTGAGGCCTTAATCACTGGACCATCTTGACTTGCCCTGAAGTCCCACACTGACCTCTCATCACCTAGGAAGTGAAATTTGAAAGATAACATGCTACTTCCAAGATCTGTCACTAGAGCAGAGCCACCCAGAAGGGCAGGAGAGCATTTGTTTAGAAATAAATAAACAAATGTGAAGATGAAACCTACCTCAACAGCCAGAAGTACCCTGTTATGTCTTCAAGGATGGCATCACTGTGCAGTACATGATTTCCCCAAACCAGAATCACTCTCACCCACCTCTCATGCAGTCACACAGACAGGGCACATGCAGTTCCACCTGCTCCATATTCTGTCAGAGGTGCAGGTGGCCTCTGGAATGGGAGAAGCAGGGACCCTTTGCCAGAGTTCAGAGCTGAACCAGGAGCACTGAGCTCTGAACAGACACTGGAGAAATCAACATCCTGATAGGTAACAGCAGTTCATTAAACATTTGAATGTAATTCTGCCCCTTCTTACCTGCAGCCCCAGATGTCCTGCCCTCATTGCAACATCATCTCTTAGGTAAGTTTGTCCTCTTCACCCTAATTCCATTCCTGTTTTATATTCACTGTTTATGTCCTTGTGGATCCTCACACCCAGTCTCCAACCATCTCTCCTGCTTAATTCTCGCTGTATTTATCTCCACTCTTTCTTTATCAGTCTCGTTAGCAGCTCATTAGCTCCCATCATCCCTCTGTATTCTAACCACAGCCCCTTCTACCTGGTTCTGGTCCCTGTCCACCCACCCACTCCTCACAACCCTTGTGCACACTGCCTTCCTTGGTCATCTCCACTGGGGCCAGCTTGATATCAGTCATCCCCATCCCAAACTATCATCTGCCCTGGAAAAGATGTTTGTCTGGACAAAGAAATAGTTCATAGTGGTGAAATGCTGGCCAAAAATCTGAAATCAGAAGGTATCAGAACTGGGAATGGAGCACAGCTAAACTCAGAAACAGGTAGCTGCCCCCATCACCCCTTGGTATAATTTTGCACCCTGGCCATGCCCCAGCAGCACCATGTGGGCTGTGAAGGAGCAGCAAGGAAAAGGCAAAACTGGGTATGGAAGTATCTAATGAAGATGTGCAGAGCCCTTCATCATGCAGGCAGTGAAACCCTGCCCAAGTGCAGTGTTTTACAGCTGCACACAAGCTATTTGTTATCCCAGGCCAAAAAGAAAAAAAAAGAGCTGTTGGTTTCTGTCCATTCCTCAGATGCCACGTTTTAAAAGAACAAAGGAGCAATGCTGCCACCAGGCCTCACCAGAGAGGGACGTGCTGGGGCTGGAGGACAGGCCACTTGTCCTGGGGAAACTGAACTGGGGTACACAGGCTGCAGGACCCCGGGATGTTCCATCTCTGGGGATGAGGAATTTTCCTGGCACTTCATCCTGGCACCTCCAGCAGGCCGAGAGCGAGGAGGGAGGCATGGGGTGAGCCGGCTTTGCTCTGCAGCACTTTTGAGACAAAGCAATTTTACTAAAAAAGGAACTTGGAGCACTTCAGTCCGTCAAGCATCGAGGCCGTGCCAGCTCTGTCTCCATCCCGCTGCAGTCCCCGGTGACCAGGAGGAGGAGGAGGAGGCAGTGGGAGGAAAATGGCAACAGACTGCTCTGCACTGGCAGCTCAGGGCCAGCCACAAGCGAGCCCGAAGGTCTCAGCCAGCCCACAGAAGGGTGGGGAGAAGCAAACGGGGCTTTGGTGGCTGGTCCTGCCAAGGAGCAGCAGGAGACTCGTGGGGAATCTTTCCCTCTGTTTTGCCCTTGCCTCTCGTGCTGCCCAGCGGCACTTGCATGTTCCTCAGGGGATGAACCCCCTCCTGCCGGGTGTCTGTGCCTCACCCATGCCCTGGGACACCACACTCAACAGGGACCCACAGGGGTACTGCTGTGGGTAACAGCACTCTTAAAAACACAGTTCTGGCTACATGGATAATATCAACTTATTATAGCATTTCCCTTTATAGCTGTGCTGCAGACGGCGTTTTCAAATCACTGTAAAGCGTTCTTGCTTTTTCTTTCCATTCCTCGGTGTGACTTGACAAGTTTTGTGGTTCTTTTCTTAATATGTGGGTTTATTTTATGTCACCGAGCACTGGCAAGGACAGAGGGGCTTTTAAGTCACAGTAATCTGAATTTTAGAAATAACAAGCTACAAAGATCTGTGATTAAATGTGGAGCACGCAAGAGCAGTGAAAACAAGTACTCTGTGTTCTTTAAAAGATCATTTGGGTAACAGTGACATAACCTAAGTACCCGGTTGCAGTCCAATTTAATCAGCAAATATGCCTCTGGAGCAGAACCATCTAACTTAGGAAAAGAAACAGAAGTACAGTCACCACCAGTAGGAGAAATTAATGCATTCCACTTAGACAAAGATTAATTATTATGAATCACTCAAAAAATACGTTTGCCCCAAGTGGGAGTACACGGTCTTCTATTCATCAAATTGCTTTCAAATAATCATAAAGCATCTAAAGACAGAGACAATTTTGTTCACACAAAACAAGCACTACAAAATGAGGACCACCTTTTTTAGTTGGCAGCATTTTGATAAAAAATACTTGCCCAAAAGTAGGACAGGCAGAATATCTGCTAGAAGAAATGTGTATAGGTGCAGAGAACTCTGCTAATTCCAGTACATTTTTTCATGTAAGAGTTTTCCTGTCAGTGCTGCTTTTTCTGCGTAATTTTTATCATAAATTCACCAGATTAAATTTATATTTGCTACTAATTTTGTCCAGTTTAAGGGCCTCAACTATAACCTCAATGGCATCTCAAGGGGTCATAAATCAGATTAAAAGCCAAAAGTTACCACAGTTGAATGTTTTAAAGGAAATTGAACATGGTGGTTTCAGGAAAGGCAGGAGTAGGCGTCTTATCAAGGTCTCCCTTTGCATAGGGGTTCTATTAAAAATATTTCAGAAGGATGATGGCTGTCTGAAACAGGCTGGGTAATTAACAGCAGGCTTGGCTCCTCTGCATCACTTCCATTTCATTTTCAATTTGTCTCTGGGCAGTCCCTGGCATGTCCTTGTAACAGTGGTCTAATAGAGCATTGCTGGGTAAGACAATGTGGAAGAACAGGAGCGCAGTCAAAATAAAATACTTTGTCATTTACAAGAGAAAAGAAAAAGTGCAAAATTGAAGGACAGCAGGAAGCAGCTATGTTACCAACTGCAGAATATTATTTTTTTATTAAATTTATGTGTATGGAAAGCTTCTTCTGTGAAACATTCCCCAAACCATCAGAACATATTCATTGTTTAGCATTCCTGGTAGGGTGGGAATGAGAAACTCTTTTCTTTAACTTTGCAGGGCCAGGGTGAGGTGCAAAACAAATATCAGATGATCCTGATGAGTCTGTACCAACTCAGTATATTTCATGACTTCTATGATAATTTAATCAGCAGAACCCAAGATGCTGAGGTTGACTTCACAGCCAACTTTATCTGGGAGACTAAGGGATGGCCTTCCAGGTGAACCATTCTTCCTATTTTAACAGTCTTTTTCTCCAGTGTTAGAGACAGTCTAAGGCTCAGGCCTCACCCAGCCCAAGCAGTTCTTCCACTGGCACTTTTTCCATTACAAAGTAATGTTCTACCCTAACATACTTTGTTTGACACCAATAAATCAGGGCAGCTCTTTTAATCATACCCGAGACTGAACTAGTCTGATTTTTTAAAGGTTAAAAAATTTGGTGACTTTTCAAAAAACTTTTTTTTTTTTTTAGTGGCATAGTCCAGCACTCCCTGTTCCTGGCAGCAGCTCAGAAGTGCTCTGAGACATGCATCTTTTTGTGTCAGTTCTGACCCAAATGAAATCAAGAAACCTTGGAAATCTCACAGGAGATGGATTTTTGTGAGTTTTCCAATTTAAAGAGGTGGAGATAAACCAAGATAAATGTGGGAGAAAAGATGTGCAGCATATGGAAGGTTCATCTATAACTAGATATGTCTGCCTTTACTTTTATGGCCTTACACTTTTCTAGAGATATGCCTACAGGCACTTGATTAACACTGGAGTAGTTATGTAAATGAATGAGTGGGACAATAGATGTAGTAGAAGAAAGCCTTCATTCTTAACTCTGACAAATGCTCGCTTTCCAAAGGAGAGATTGTTTTAATTGGCCAGCCAGTTCCTTAGAATGGGTTAGAAAGGACAAGGAGAGGACCTACAAATGTCAAGCAATTATGAGGCTTTTCCCAAGCAGCAGTAATGAAAAAAGAAAAACATCATGCTTGTTTCTGTTTCTAATAATTTAAAATCCTAATAATTTAAAAATGCTGCACTTTGTCATCAATCTCAATTTGCCATAACGAGCTTTGCGGGAAGTTCAAAAGTTGCAGTGGGACAAAAATGGGCTGACGGAATGTTGGGAAATTCAGAAACATGATTCCAATTGCATCAGATAATGTCTGTGTTACCCTAAATAATATTTTACTATTATGCCTGCTCTAAAGTGGAGGCTGTGTGCATGTATAAGCACATATATATTTATAGATACACATTAATATAGAGTCCATGTGTCTACATGAATGTTCATATTAACAAATGTCAAGGGGAAGACTCTTTCAATTTCCTTAATTTCTTATCTAGTGTGTTCCACATTTTACTTTGTTGAAGGCCTAGTATTCACATGTTTAATTATCTAAGATTTCCTCTCTCCCAAGGAACACACTGCTTTGCCATGTTCAGTAAAGTAATGAAACGTAGAATAAATTTTTCTAGTGGAATAATTACATGATACTAAACCCATGTTTTATCTTATCCTTGCCATGTACTTCAGGTTCTTTAAATGTATCCTTGTAGCAACCAAACTTACCATAAATTAGTCATGATGATATTACAGCTGAATTTAATTTCAAAGTCTCTCAGCAAGTTGTTAAGCATTTGTTGTCTAGGTCACTGCTGAGGAAATTTGAAAACTCTGATATGATTTATGAATATTACTATATTAGTTCTGTATAAAAGGCCATGGGGAACACAAGCACATAAACCTTTGTTTAATTTCGTTCCAATAAAAATTTCATTTCTTATAGCAAAATAAACAAGTAAATCAATGTTGAATGATTCTGTTGTTTTATTACGTAACTTATAATTTGCCTTTAGACATCCAAGCCAAGTAAAATCTGAGACCCTGCTCATTTTTACTGAAACATGGTTAGTTAACATTTAGAATTATTCTGCATATGTTGCTTCCTTGAATGGCATCCATAATGTGATGTAAGAGAAGAAAGTCCAGGAACAAAAAAGGCTTGGCTTTTTTCCCTGTATGTATATTTTATCCCAATTATTAGTCAATTTCTCAACATAAACCTTTTTCTTTTGATGTTTACTCAACTGTTCACGGCATTATTAGTTTCCTAAAATTCCTACAACACCAGTGTTCAATTTAAGAGATGCTGTTACCTTGAGACTTGATGTTGTACGAGATGCACGGACACAGAACTTCTGTTCCTCATTGTGTAGCCCATCCCCATAACTGGGGAAGAGTCCCATATGTACACATCCCTCTCAGCTCACAGAATGGGAAACGCTGGATAGTGAGAGGACAGGGTTAAAAGAGTCAAACCTTTGGCCATTTTTGCCAAATCATGAGCTAATCACAGCTTATATTAATCACCAGATGAAGATTCAGCTCTCCTTTAAGAAACTGAAGTTTGTGGGATTTGCACATGGAGGAACACGGCGACGTATTGGAGGATCTGGCTGTTGCTGTCTGAAGCACCAAGTCTGCTGGCTTTTGCAATGAGACATGAAAATGTCCCTCTCACTAGTGAATGACTAGCCTAATTCAGTATAATTTCTAATTTATTTTGTAGGTGTATATATGTTAGCTTCACAGAAATATTGCAGACATTTCTCGATCACTGGGAGGCAGTAATCCCCAAGCTTAACGAAGTTTTCTCTTGGACATACTGCTTGACCTTAGGTGGGTCACTTAATCTTTCTTTCTCTCTCTGTTTTGCTGTCTATAAAAGTATAATAATATTGGCTCACATCACCTGCTGAATAAGCCAATATTCAACACAAATAGCTGATGTGAGATTAATATTTCTAAAGTACTCTCTTGCTGAGAAATGCTGTCAGTCCAAAGTGTATGCTACTATAATTATGGTATAAAATAGAAATCAGGCAGCTTGTGGGTATTCTTGAGCCACCCTCTGTATCTCCTACCTGTCTTCACATGCACATGTCCAATGGAAAAGAGATTTAAAAATAAAAGTGTCCTTGAAACTAGATAAGAAACTTTCAGCCAATAGAGAATGTCCATCAACACCTACCTGGGCTTACAGGTTTTTTTCCAGCCAGTTCTGTCTGATTTTGTTTCTTTGTGCACTCAAATCCACCATTCTGGCTGGCAAAGGAGGAAGAGTCAGCTTTGAGAGAAGGATTGTGGTAGGTCAGGGTACAGTGGGGTTTGAAAAGGCCCCTCTGGGTTTTGAGTCATGATTTCTGCTGAAGCCACACACCTGATGATGGCAGAGCACAGGGTGACAGCTGTCCTGCCATCTCCACTCGTCTCTCACTCCACACCCAACAAGAGGATCCAACAATCAACGTTGCTGCCCACTCACCAATGACTTGAAGTACATAACTTACTCCCTTTGGCTGGAAATTCCCAGACAAAAGGTGACTGGCTCATCTTTTTTCCATTCTCAGAGAAAATATTAGTTTGATTTTCAGAGGTGAGCATTACATACCTTGTGTCAAAACCTTGTACAAATCCTAATGCAGCATCTTCAGAGCAGGAGGAACAAGGAGCTTTTCAGCATGCCTAAGAGAGATCAAACATATTTTTATCTTTAAAACTGTGAAGTCATCAGAAGGGGCTGAAGTTTTAGAATGAATGGGATTCCACTTATACTAAACAACCGCTGAGCTGAATCTTTTCCTTCTTTCTTCTGTGTCTCTTTAGCTTTAACTTTCTGGAAAATGCCCTGAACATTTTGGGCACTATCAGGAGCAAGAAACAACCATTCAGTACAGCTGTTCCAAGTCATTTCTGAAAAACAAGTCACTCTATTTTCACTGTTGGGCAGTAGATTTTCCAGCAAAGTGGAACAGTGGGTAGAGCAGGCTTTTTTTCCCCCCAACTCCATGTTCCCCAGGGAATTCCTATAGATTTCTCAACATCCACCCAAGCAATGTCATGGTGCAGCTATGGTTGCATTGTTGGTTATACCAACCCAACATGTGTCCCCACTGCCCTGCAGATTTGTCCACCTTTGAGGGAAGGACAGCATTACACAGCTGTTTTGGCCAAGGCGTGGGTTGGTTTGTTTGCAAGCCGTTTCATTACGAGAAGAGATGGGCTGCTAGCTTCCTAAAAAATGAAGAAAATACCCCAAAGAAAACAACAGCCTGGAGATAAAAAGTCCCAAAGTTCTAGAAGCTGTCAACTCCAAGAAATGTGGTGGGTGTAAAAACCACAAATTAAGCTTTACATCCATATACAGCATCTGTGTTTGTCCTGAACAATGCTGAATGGTGAGAGTGGGGAACCCCATGAGCGCTGCCTCCCACTGCAGACATGCCTCCCATTCCTGGGAACAGCAAACACCCCTTCCCACAGACACCCCCAAAAAGCCTCTGTCTGTTCTTCACAGCTCTGGGCAGGATTTTGCTTCCTGTTCACAAAGCCCTTTCCAGCAGGATGGAAGTGGGCTCTGCTCCAGAAGCTGAGGGTACATCCCCAGCTGTGTGAGAGCAGCTTCCAGAGCAGGTCACTGCATGCAGCACCACCTTTTGCACTGCAGTCATTGATGGGGAGCTTAAAAGCCACTGCCTCACTCCAGGCCCAGCCAAGGACTGGGCTTGGCTCACTAGTCTCAGCCCAGATCACACAGTGTTCACCTAGCACAAGGGACGAGACAATAACTCATCCTTGTTAATCTAGACTAAGTCAGGAGAGGACAGAGAACGTTAGAAAATGTTAGCTAAGTGGCTAATATTTGCCTACTGCCATTCACTAAAAACCCACTGAAATGTGACTCAAAAGGAACTAAGTTAGAGATTTTTCAACCAACCCTTCTTCAAAATTTGAATAACATGGATTTATTTTTTTTTAATTTTTTGGCAAATGTACAAAATTAAATGAACATGAAAAACATACCAAATCTATTTATCATGAACATCCTCATCTCTGTGAGATCTCTGTAGCAACTGAAGGTATTACAGAAACTATAATGCACAGAGTGCTTTAGGATGAGAAAGTGCTTTTGAATAGGTTATAATTAATTTAAAACACACAAAATGAGTTTTAATGCATGCAGTCAAAGCATTAGAAACTCTTTTAAAAGGAAGGCTTTATAAATATTGGGTTATTCAATAGATGTAAGACCTCACTGATTCAGTAAGTGAAAATGAAAATTACTATATAAAACTACTTTTACTGTGTCCTTTGCTGCTTTGGAAGTTAATCTAGATGCTATTAGATCTTGCAGAGATGACAACTCTGTATTAGAACTTAAAATCTTCAGTCCTTCCAGATGATATTGCACAACTCACTTGCACCATAATATTTGGGAAAACTAGATGCTTGCCCACCTTCATGACCTTCTCAGAGTGGCTGCATGGCAAGTGCACATAAATCTTTCAGCTGAGATTCAAGCACTGAGAAGGAGCTACTGAATTGCTGGCAACGTGAGCTAATATGAACTAATATGAACTTCATGCAAAATTTTGTTTTGGCCGGAATTGCTGGTTGGAGTGAACTTGTAGTAACAGGCTTGTCAGAGACCTGCCAGGAGAGTCTCTGGCAGGCTGTGAGCTGCAGCTGCCTTTCCTTCAGTTTGCTCTCAATTTAGAGCTTGTGCAGCTCTGCTATAAACTGTTAGCTGGAGAGGAGACAGAGAGGAACCCAACAGACCTGAAGCAGTGGAATCACAGGATTATCCCAGTGCAAAATCAAGCCTTGGGTGAAACTGCAAAAGTGAAAAGTTTATTGAGGCTCAGACTGGGTCTAAGGCCATCTCATCTGGGCTGAGGATGCTGTGGACCCAGGAGAGATGAAAGGATGTAGTTTCCTTGTTTTAATGACTGTCTGGGATGCCTGTAGCCAGAAAGGCATCCCCACCCCTAGATGAGAAGACCCAGCATCCCCATGGAGCCACACACAGCGAGCTCAGCTCCCACCAGACAGAAGCTCAGTCTGTCCCTCCATCACTGCCTACTTCACCACTGGCACAGCAGTGAGGCAATTTTCACAGGGAGAAATAACACTTTAAACCTTTTAAAAAACCAAAGAAAACCCCAACAGGACAAGCTTCATCAGCTGCACCACTGAGTCCAACAAAGCACCTCACTGTCCTCATGAATTTTGTCTCAGCAAAGACAATATTTGGGCTTGACTTCTTTACCCCCAAGTAAAGAAACTGTTGTTGCTCCTTTAAGAAAGCTCTTCCCTATTCAGAGTCAGGAAGATTTCCCTGATATTTTGCCAAGAGTTGTATAACAAATGGCTGATGAAACAAATGACAAGAACAGGCCAGAGAGAAGAGAGGAAATATCTAAAAAGAGGAAAAGAACAAATGAGCCTTCAGAGAATATGAGCTAGAGAGGATGAGCTGAGTTTATGTCTGGTAGATTTTGCTTCATTTCCAGTAATTCATGCTCTGTATGTTTCTAGAAACAGATAGGTGAAATATTTACAAAACCCACACCACTGGATCCAAGACAAGTTGTGAGAGAAAGAAAAGTTTTCTAAGTTTTGACAGTCAAAATAGACTTGTCACTAGGCCAACACACAGAATTTTCCCCTTCTAACCCGGGCTGAAAAAAGCAAATAGGATTACTTCTTCTGTGCCTGATTTCTCTGTCCAGTGCAATGGCTCCACCACTGCTACCACTGCACTGGATGGTCCATGGACCTCAGCCAGCACCTTTCTGTCACAGTCCTTATTTTCTTTCAGGAGTTGAATAGTGGTTACTGCATGGCCAGGACTACCCAAACCTCCAAAGACAAAGGCACCCAGCAGACACTCAGAAGGCATTTTGGTCAGGGGGGTCAGAAGAAGGTGCCAACACTGCTGTCAGATCCTGGGAAAGGGACAGTGACTGTACTGCTGGCACACACCACAGAGTCCAGCCTTGACCCTGGGGAGGACTTTGGAGGAGTTCAGAAGCAGAAAAATTAGGAAGAGTAAGGGGAAAAAACACTAATAGGAGACAAAAAGAAAATGAATAAAAAAAACCCTATACTGTGTAAAATTTGCACATGAACCATATTAATGCTCATTTAGAGGCACATTATGAGCAAGCAGTGCTTGTTATTAACAGCATCATCCTAGGACCACTTTGCACATCTGTGTTTTCCATTAACACCAAGCAGCAGCCTCTGGAGCACATGTTGTTCTGTGTGCATCTACCCTGTGACTGTGAACACCAAAACTGCTACACAGATATGGGGAATAATTCCCTAGATAAGCTGTGCATATATTCACAAGTAAAATATGCAGCCACACCAGTATGCACACAGAAAACACTCAATTTGTGTGAGCAAAACAAGAGCTCAAGGCAGGTCAGTACTGCAGAGACCAAGCTCTGAACTGGCAACAGCAATCCATCAGGACCTGTCGCTGCCAAAAGACAGTGTAACAACCTTTCAACATGAGCCACATCCTAATTTTTGTTTGGGCTGGTTTCACAGCCTTCCTTGAGATTCTCATCAGTGAATCCAGAATGTAACTTGGACAAGAACATGCTTATTCTGACCATTGAATGCATTGTTTAGGGAAATTCAGGTGCAACTAAGCCCCATAAACTATCACTACCTCCTTCTGAAAAGAGTCTCCTAGCAAGCTGAAAATTGTATGAGTAGCAGAGTTATTTTCCTAATAAAGTTTTAATGTGTTTCATTTTTGCAATATTGATACAAAGGAAACTCTAACACATACAAATGGAAATTTCAAGTGACAAATGACAGCTGATTATCAGCAGTTAGCTTCTAAAGCACAACCTGATTGCAAAAAGTAGAAATGTTACCATTCTTTTGAGAAGACACTAAAGCTTATTAAACTAATTCCCCATTGCCTCAGCAATTCTCTGTTTCTGTAGAGTGATATTTTTTCCTGGGATAACAGTATCCATAGCAATTTTATGGGCGGGGTTCATATCAAGGACATGTGCTGCTAGCTGGAAAATTGCATTTAATCTCTGCTTTTCCTTACCTCTTTTCAGGTTTTAATTTTTCCTAAGTTTAAAGACACTTTCATTAAAGAAATTATTTCCTTTCTTTGGGAGGCTGAATCAGAAGGCACTAAAACCAGTGAGAGCCTTTCCATTAATTTAGGGGAGCTTTACATTGGACTTTCAATTAGAAACAGCTAAGTGTAGAAGTATAAAGAAACCAAAGATAAAGGAGAGCGGAGCAGGAGGTGGAAATGTTTAATGAACATTTACAAACCTCTAAGGTTTCATTTGGCTTTATGTTAAATTTAGGTCAAAGGTTTGGGTCAGCTTTTGTTCTCCTCAGCCCCCGTTTGCTCTGATCTTCTGTTCCAGAGTGGGATCTTGACAGGTGCACTGTGAAAAGGGAAAAATTGGCTTGAAAAGCTGGACTCCAGTCCTGCTAGAGGCAGAAAGATGAGGCAACTGCTTTGCAGCTTGTTTCGTGTCAGAGGGAACACAACTGGCTCAGATAAAGCAGCACTGGACTGAGCGCTGCAGATATTTTAAAGAAATGTCATGAGAGGGACACATGAGAATTAATGCTCCTGCTTGGCATCTCCTGCAGTCACCTCAGTGGTGACAAACCCTTGAGTTTTGGGGCTCTGCCAGGCCCTGAGGCAGGAGCATTGACTGTGTTTGCCACTTGTAGAACTTGAGGACAGCATTTTGTTGACCAGTGGCAGAACACCAAGTCTCCCACAGGGAGATGGATCACTCGTCCTCCAAAGGTCACAGGACACCAGGGTGGCAAAACCATTGTCCCCAGCAGCCTTTGCCTGGCATTGACAAGAGAGGAGTGAGGAACAAGAAGAGGATTTTGGCACTTATGACACAGAGATACAAATAAGGCAATTCCATAAGTATTGTACAGATAGTATCTTCAGGTTAATTTTACTGTAGTTTTTATAATTTCTAGATGATATTGTGGGAGAATCTGAACAGCTTCATGACATGTCTTCTAGTTAATTTTGAAGGGAAGTAAAAGTTGAAAACAATTACTGAATTTTACTGAATTATGTTAATTAACTGGATAAATTTAGAGGAGGGAGGCAGGGGGCAAAGGGCAGCTGATATATGGAAAGACAAGAAGGCTGTTAGGAGAAGAAGTGATAAAATCACTAGCCCTGGGGGACAGCAGCAGGAAAAGCAGGCAGCTTTTAGCCCCAGAGCTCTAAATGTTCTGTCACAACACAATTCCTTCTGCTTCATCTCCAGCTTCCTGCCCGAGTTCCCTCCATCCCCACCTCAGCCACAGCAGCACGAGGCCCCTCTAACCCAGACTATTAATACTCAAATTAACACAAAAATCTCCTGCACTGCTTGGGTACAGCATCACTGGATGGGCTGGCACTTCACACACATTTTAGCTCAGCTTCATCCTGTTTAGTTCAGCCATTTAACCACAGACTAAGTCTGTAATTCCCTTAAAATCCTTCTAAAGCAAGCAGAGAGAGGTGGGCACTCCCAGGGGCAATCCCTGCCTGCTGCTGTAGGATCATTTCTGTCCCTGGTCAGGGAGCACAGAGAGAGCTGAGGTTCAGGGAACCCTGCCCAGCTCAGGACAGACCCTCAGCCGCCAGGCAAACCCTCCCTTCCTCTCACTGCTGCAGGGAACACGACGTGGCCACAGAAGAATAGGGACAAAAATAGGTTTCTGACCTACTTCTTGGCAGCAGGCAGCTTTGAGAGTGGCTGGAGCCGAGGGGAAATAGATCATAACCACAGAAATCGCATGGATGTGTTGGTGAGCTGGGAATGACATTGCCCCTCCACGCTGGCTTTTCCAGCTTTCCTGTTGAAGCCTTTTCTCTCTGTTTTTCACCGTTCTTGACACACAGACCTGGATAACTTTTTCTCCTTTAATTTCTGTTGATATCACATTTTCTTCTGTGTTTATGTGAAACAATATTACTTTCCATGGTTTTGAAATCAGTTCAGGACACAGTTGCTGTCTCACAGCATTTAGGAAACATTTTCAGCCATGAATATTTGAAGATTATTATATTTAAATCACTTCCAAATATGAGATTTTTTTGCTTCTTGAGGGAATTGTGCTGTAATACTTAAATCCTTTTTATTAATTTTTTTTCCCTTTCTAATTTAAATTCAGACATACTGTGGATTTATATTATTGCTTTTCATCAATAGCAAGTATTTTCCATACTAGCAGGCTCTCAGTGGTGTCTGCACTGAACAACAGAAAATGTCTACTCCTTGGAGGAGTTTTCTCTAGATAATTTCTTATTTCTAGTCTATGTTTTTAATTATCAATATTCTCTAGTGTTTCATCTTCCACAGAAACTTCCAGTATTTTTAGGACATCTTTTCAGACCCCCTGATTGTTTCCTTGTGGAGATTGAACTGGATCCATGGGATGGTCAGCCTTAAATACCTAACACTTTTTACTCTTGTTTTCTCCCATGGGATGGTTTATATCAGGTTGGCTGAAGACCTGCTCTAACAGAGACTGGATGCTCTATGCTACACACATCCAAGCAGTCCCATTGTAATCACTTGGCAAGATGAAATAATTTCAAAGCAAACATTTTGTTTGTGCCGTGTAAATAACATTTTCATTACTCATTTCAACAGGCTAAACAGAAAAACCAAAGTTTTTTTCTTAATAAAAAGAGAATAGTCTTAAAGCAAACACCACAAAGAGAAAAGTTGCTGGAAATTTCCTTTCTGGGAAGGGGTGCAACAGAACTGGAGTTTTATCCTTGGGTCACCAATACCTAGGGTAAACCAGGGGACTATCTTTGAAAAAAATTAAAACTCTCCTGAGAAAAATAACACATTATTCCTGCTGACTGATTCCAAAGATAAAACTGCAGTTTTACCCAACACATCTCATCTGGTTTCTGTTCATTCTTGGGAAGGTTCATTTCTTTCAGAGTGAGCCCGTTGCTGTCACATCCTCCCATCAGCTGAACCCTGAGAGGTTTCTCTCTGTGGTGCTGCCAGGATGCTCCTTATGCCCCTTCTGAAAACACTGGACAGGTCTCAGCACACTCTGCAAGATACTTTCAGTTCCATTTACACAGAGCACTCCTTTTCCATTGAAGGAAATCAGGGAATGAGGACTCAGCCCTCCCTTTGCCTGAGAACCACAATTGTTGGGCTTCCTGTAGACATGGCTGTTAAGGGTACACTCAAAAGACCCCAATGCATCCTCAAAACAGTTCCTGAGCTTGCTTAGTTTTAAAAACATAATATTGTCACTGTTGTTGATGCCATTTGGGCTCAGATTTAACACACCTGTACATATATTCACACTTCAGAGGTTTGGGAGAATTAGATGTGAATGGCTGTTGATGAAACTCAAACACTCTGTGCTGGTGCTGGAATTCAGAGCCAGCTTTCTGGGATTAGGTGCCCCTGATTAACCTCAGCTGTTAGAAATTATTTGGAGCTTGGCCCTGGCAGGTGAGGGGTCACTGTGAGGAGGAGAACAAAAGCTTTTCTTCTCTCTTCTGCCCCTGCCTCCCCCCTCTGCAATATTGGGGAAATGTGGTTTTAATTCAGAAATACAAATGTCATCTTCAAAGTCACTCTGAGAAGGAAGGGTGGGGGAAAGGGAGACAAAAAACAAAACAAAACAAAAACCAACCAAACAATTGGATAGCAATTTGTCAGGATTTTTTTAACTGTGAAATTGAACTGGAAAGCCTTAACAGCCAACTGATGAGCCAGTGGGGGAGAAAGAGACTGGGAGTGCTGGAGTTAGTCTGGAGTGCATTTGAAATGCAATGAGCTTTCTTGCTGTCCCAAACAGCATCTAATATTTTGCTTTCTTCAAGGCCAGCCCTTCTCTGATGTAAAGAATCCTGTGGTCCCGTGCCACCAGGAGTCTAGGGAAAACAGCTTCACTTACGTGCTGCAAAACTGTCACCAAAAGTAGTTTGGGAGCATTAAGTAGTAGGGAAACATGTTTTCCCCCCACTTTGTGCTTTTGGAAGTCTCCACAGGCTGGGAGGTATTTCTGTTTCAGGTTGTGACAGCAATGGCTGCATACATGCTACAGCTCTGACAGCAGATGTGAATAATGGAAAAGGGTTCTGAACACGAGAAGTCACTCTGAGCGCTTGCTGTACTTTCTTAATGTGTGTGACATTGACATAATATGCCCCAGGGCTTTCTGGATCGGATGGTGTTTGCCTGTTCCACGTGCTGGTTTTTATGAACAGCAATCAAGCTGTAAACATGTAGGCACTTGGAACACATGTAGGCAGCGTGTGTGGTGAGTGGCTTCCCGTGCTGTCCATGGGTGGGAAGCACAGAGCTGAGGTCAGGGCAGCAGAAACAACATTTTGCCATCAGAAGAGAGGACTCCTGCTCCCTGGCAGGGCTCATGGTGGGTGGTCTGGGTGGTGCTGGTGCTACATCATTGTGTTGTCTGATTGCATGGCACACACAACACCTGGAAACAGCTTTTGTGATACACAGAAGCTCAACCAGATACATCTCACAGGAGCTGATGTGTGAGCTGGATGTGCTCCTCACCAATGCAAGAAATTAAACCTTCATTTCCAAGCACAGAGGCTGAGTAGCAGGGTCACAGCTCAGCAGATGGCCAGTCCAAGCCCCTCTTCCTCAGTCTGTGAGGCAGTGGCTCATCAATCAGATCCAAGTTTCACAGAGCTGCATTAGTGAGTCAGCAGCACTGAGAATCCTGTTCCCCCCTCCCACATCCCCATCCTTCAGAAGGAAAAGTCTGTTTCTACAGGGACTGAAAGCAGGATTAATCCCTCTCTGATTTCCTCCTCTAACTCCTCCCTGACACCCCATTCCAGCTTTCATCCTATCTGGGCTATTTAGTCTAGAGCAGGGAAGACAGAGAGGAGACATGATAACAGTCGTCAATTATATAAATGGCTTATGCAAAGAGGAAGGCAATAAATTGTTATCCACATCCACAAGAAAAGCACAAAAAAAGTAATGGGTGTAAATGCAGCAAAGGAGACCTGAGTTCAGAGCTAGAATAACTTCCCTGCTGCGAGGGTCATTGGGCACTGGAGGGGATTGCCTGGACAGGCTGGGGGATCTCCACGGCTGACAGAGTTAAAAAAACACTTCAGACAAACGGGTCAGGAGTGGTTTGTGTGGGGGTAGGTGAGGTCACCTCTTCAGGTTCTTTCTGTTTTCTTCTATACCATGGTGGTAACTATTCCAGCCTCACTCCTTGGCAGGCAACCACAACAAAACTCCACTCCTGTGTTTTTTGGTACAAGTTGGCAAACTTGTGGCAGCAACACAATTGGGTCAAGGAACTGATGAAGCCAGCAGACAGGATGATCTCTGAGCACACAACAGCCATAGCTGGAACATCCTGCAGCACCCAGTTATTCTGCCTAACCCTAAATAATTAATTTTCTCATAAACAGTCAGCAAGAGAAACTCAAGTTCCTAAGAGCTCATCAGCTCTGCAGAGGACAAGGGTTCACACTCACAAACACCGATTTCAAAGCAGTGGCACCTCAGCAGCCACCCCAAAAGTGAGACAAAGAGAGTTACTTTGCCCTGAGCAAGATTGCCAGATACCTTGGAGTGTGTTCATGTTGGCAACTGGTACAGCCTCACCCTGCACAGCCCTTGCAAAAAGGAGCATCCCTGGAGATGCTCTGCTCTGAAATGCACTTCTCACCAAATTGCACTAAAAATGGGATGGATCCTATGTTTACATAAGCATATCCTTAAGTGCATTGCTGGACTGGGGCCTTACCCAGCTATACTTCAGGCTCCTGCAGGTCAGTAGGGATTGATTACTTTCTCTGCATGACCTGGGCACTGAAAGACTACATGTGTCAGAATGGGGATATTTTACAGCATAAAATTTTTCTGAGTTTTAAATATCCTAGGCAGAAAAGATGGCCAATAACAACAAAGTCAGAAGGCAGTCTCTCCTTCTAAAAGAAAGGTGTGAGTGAACCCTAACAGATGTAATTTGTATCATTACTGCTGATGAATTTAGCAACCTTTAGCAAGGAGACATGATCAATAGCTACTTGAGAAGATACAGCTGCAGATATCCAAATGGAGATGAACAAGGAAGAGAGGTGTAAAGGCAATAGCTGAATATTTAAACCAGATGAAAGTTGTAAGATAGGTTATTGACCTTGAAAGAACCAGGTAAGTAAAAAAAGTAGAGAAGGGCAACAATGATTTATGCACTTAGCCTGCACAAATATTAGAGTGGCTTATTCAAGAGTGTAGTAAATTATGAACAAAGTAGAGCTTTATTAGATTAATGACAGAGGAGTTCATATAGAAAGGCTGGCATCTTTGGAAAGTGGGTAAGAGAAATTAATTTTAACTCCCTTGTTTCCAGGTTTGAACGCTCCTTTTTCTGCCATGCAGGTATCTGTCTAACACTTGGTAATTACATATCTGTTTCCAGATCCTTCGTGACAACAGTAGAACTCAATGTATGGAAAGCAACTGGACACCAGGAAGGGGCACCCATGGAGACTGGGGTGGTAAGTGCTAAAAGCCTTAACAAAGATGATAAAAGCTAAAAGCAGTTCAACAAGAACCTGTTTTTAACACTGCAGAAAGAGGTGGGAGTTTTGGAATTGGCCAAGAGGCACTCAGATTTTTATCATGATTATGGTGATGTCCAGAATCCCTAGACTTGGATCACACATTCTGATGTCCCCAAAAAAGACAAAAGATGACCACCACCTCCCACAGGTTTTTGATCAAAGTAGGTTAAAGTTTGGTACAGCAGCAAGGGACCACAGCATGAAGTGGTTCATGTGTGGTTGTGCAGAAAGTTGGGCCAGTACCTCCATATTCCATTTTCTGTCCAAATGTCTAATCTAGACTAAAGGAAAGAACATTTCTGTCTGCAAGAACAAACTTTTTAAACTGGCTTAAAGGATTCTTTTTAGAAAAAAAACCTCCCCCCCAGCCCCAGAAAACCAAACCAAACCATGCCTTCCAAAAAAAACCAAAACCCCACCACAATAACAATAAAAAAACAAAACCAAATCAACAAACAAACCCCCAAAAGCAAACAAAAAAAAAAAAAAAAAAAAAAAAAGAAAAAAATCCACTCTAAACAGTTTTTAATGTATGTAGTTTGGTTTGCATAATATGTGTATTAATCCTAACCTGTTTATACCAGTGGAAGGGACAAATCAGTCATCACAGTACTCGTAATTGAACATGGAAATATATCTGTAATCATATCAAGTCCCAGCAGTGACTAACAACTTCTTGGACCATTGCCATCAACAGAAGAACAAATTCCTCAGAGAAAATGTTCAGAGGCACAGTTTGCACCACTTAATCAGGGCATGGTCAACTGCATTACTGGGACACACCAGCCTGCTGATCATTAAGGTCTGTGGCTGCCTTTTGCTGCAGAAGGAGCTGGTGGTTGTGCTCTCCTCCATCCCAGAGAATGCACTTGATGAGATCAGTGGTTGAATTCTTACCTTGATCCTCAGGGTCAGGCCTAAGGGGCTGGCACTGTGCTGCTCATTATTCACCACTTGCCATGTACAGGTGACCTGAAAACCTGACCCACAGCCCAGTAAGTCCCCTTTGGCTTTCTCTGTGCTCCAAATCAAGCCTCAAGAGAACAATTAGAATGAATGAGCTCAAATAAAAATGAATTTTTGGGAGTGTATTTATGATCAGTTTTGCATGCTGCCCTTTGCTCCCTTGCAAAACCCCTGGCTCAGGTGTAATGCAGCTGAAGAACGTTCTAGGTAGGAGAGGATTGCATGTTAATAGGCATGCACAAACAATCTTCTTAGAGGGGAAAAAAATAACAATGGCTGAGAAATAAAAACTATTCAACAGCATCATCACCCACAGAGAATAAATTTCCCAGGTAGGATAGTGCAGGTACAGCTATTATGGAAACATGAATCTTCAATTCCCCTACATTATTATATTTTCCCTTCCTTGTAAGGTTTGTTAAAAAAGTAGGCTATGCTAATAAACTTCCCTGATTTGTCTCCCTTGAAGTTTTGTATGAGCAAAGTAACACATTGTATTTGAACTTCATAATTCACTTGTAATGATTTTTAGTTATATTCTCTTCAACCCTCAATGGACAGCTAATGAATTTAAGAAAATGTATAGTCTCCTTGAATTACCTACTGTAGTTTCTCACCAGCATTAGCTTAAGCTTAGTTTGCAGTTACACTCTAAAAAATCATCATTAAACTTATCTCAAAGCAGGTGTAATCTGGACAGAGGTTTCCCCCATGATTTCCTACTTCTGTGTTGCTCAACATCTCATCTCGTGCCATTCAAGGCTGGAGGATGAAGTATTTGTGTTCCTCCATCTGTAAGAATCAAGGGATAAATATGTGTTTATTGGTCCACAACAGCTGCCATCCTGTGATGAGATAATTAGGTATCTGCAGGGAGGGTTTTCCCATGGGGCTTGGGGTGTACAATTTGAATTAGACTGGAAAGGCAAGGGCTGGGATGGAGCCTGCTGCTTCTGCACAAACACTCCTTTGCCCCAAGAAAATGCCAAAAGGAGGCACAAGGAACAGGAGAACAGCTCCCTTCACTCCATCCTGTCTCCCTGCACCTTCACAAGCAGTGGGAAGCAGTGGCTGCCCAGCTTCACCCCCACACCTGCAAACCTTCCATGGCCTCATTTCCTCCCTCCTCCACATCCTCCCACAGAAATGGGTTTATTTGTTAAACAGAAAGACTGGCTTCTTTTGGTGAAGTATTTTAAGATGGTCTGTGTCTGTATATGAAAATGGGAGACTTATTTTCCTAAAAAATCTGCATTTTCTAAAGGTTACAGGAAACTATTTTTAATGGAAATTCATAGCTATTTTTGAAAATTTTTTTTGCACTTATAGTCTTTTCCTTGCAGGGAAGTCTCATTCACATTCCTCCATGAGACATTCAACATGTGCATTAATTTTCTGTTTAAAATAAGGAAGAGATCCAAACCCCATAGATATTAATAGAAATAAAGTTTTTTGTCCTGATGCTGCAGAAAGCTTTCACAACAGTGAAATGCAGAGTTAAAAAAACACTAATATGGAAAAAGTGTCTTTGGAATCCATCACAGTGAAATACACTAGTCAATACCACCTTAACACAAGACATTAAAAACACCACAGTAACACCTGCCTCTGAAATGCTTGATTCTTATGAAGTTGTTCCTTGAGAAAATGGTCCCATAGAACTTTTTAACTCTACTTAATCAGCACAAAACAAATCAAAGAAGATGACTCTCATTTCCTTTTCTAAATGAAAAATGTCCATTTCATAAGGGAAAGGTCAGCTGTTAGGCAGAACCTGAAATCTGCACCTGGACTTCCTCACATCCTAAATATTTCCCTCCTTCAGTTTGGCTGAGAATTGCTGTTTAAAACAGCAGTTTTCTTCTTCCTGGTCCCTTCATTATTCTGATGGTTGTGTCTTTGTTAGAATTTACTCTTTGTGTAATATTTTCTGGATAAAATACAATAAATTCTGTTTTATGTCCTAATACCAGCTAGACAGCTATAGAAGTGTTAAATAGCTACAGTGACATGTCTAATAAATAGCCATCTAACCACATTATAAATAACCTCAAATTCAGCCCAATAAATATTGCAATAAATTTGTGTTTGCCAGTACATCTGTATAAATATCAGTAATAAGACAGACCAGAAAGGCTAACCATCCTAAAGAGCTTTGATTTCGGAAAAAGGTAATACTTCATTCTTCTTAGAGGAGAAAAAAACAACAACCCAAACAAAAAGAGCAAAAAAAAAAATAGTTTAGCAAACAATATAGTGTTGGGAAAGGAAGAGATTGTTCAACAACCTGCAATTTATTTGGATGGCAAAAACCGAGACATGCAAAGTAGGGCATGTCTAGCTGAACGTCAGTGGCAGTTGCACAACATTTGCATGCATTAAAAAGCAATAACTTTGCAGTTATTACCTAACTCCTATTGCCAATACAATTACCAGCAGCTGGAAACATCTACTGAACAAGACACACAGGTCTTTTTCTTCCAGATTGCAATCCTGTTCCGACTGCCAAAAGTTTTGAAAAATATTCCAAGTATTTGGCTGATTCTTTAGTAGCCTCATCAGCATTTTTTCACCTACCACCCACATTTTGCCATCCTCTGGATGACAGAAGCCAGGAGCATCTCAGCTGGAAGAGGCTGGTGTGGCCCTGGAAGGAAGGAGAGGTCTGTCCCCACCTCCTACACCTTGGTGTGTGCATCACCAAGCCTTACCTAGAGCCAGTGACACCCTGTGACACCAGACAGGGTTTGGGCTCCTCGTATCTGCTCCACCTCCTAGAAAAACAGTCTAGCATTTCCACTGCTCAGACTTGGACATCTTTAAGGTTCCTTCCTGGCTTTGCTTTCTCATTAACTAAAAAAACCATTCACTCGTGTCAGCAGTGATGACAATACCTGCCACAGTTCTGTGTTTATTTCAGTCTATTTAGTTTTGTTTATTCCGGTGTGTTTAGGTTTTATTTCTATTTATAAGCTCAGGAAAAAAAAAAAAAAATCCACTCAGGGCAAGCTTTTAATACGACTGTTCATCCTTCATTCCCTATTTATATCCTTCTGGAGCTCTGTGATCAGAAGATAGTACTACCAGCTGCCCCTGGTGTAAGTTTGCTCATAGCAAAAAAAAATCAAGTTACACAATAGCTCTACCGTTACACAAAGGATGTGCAGAAACATCTGCATAATCTAAAATTTTCCACAGGGTCAGACTAATGGGTCATGTACTCTGCATTTGTTTCTAAAGGCTCAGTTTTGGAAAGGACTATGGAAGCACACAAATTATGAGAAAAAGGGACTACTTCTGCATTCAGCTTCAGTGATCAGTGGTAGCATCCCAGGGAAGTGGTCACAGCCCCAAGCCTGGCAGAGTCCAGGAAGGGTTTGGACAATTCTGTCAGGCACTCTGAGAGCACTCTGGTGTGTCTCTTGGGGTGTCCAGTGCAGGGTAAGAGCTGGACTCAGTGATCCTTGTGTATTCCCTCCAAATCAGCATACTCTGTGATGTGCATTGAAGGTATGAAAGGTTTTCCACAGAAATCTACATTTTTGGCAAAGAACTGCAGATGTGAAAACAGCAATTTACTGTGAGTCTATGAGTCATGTCAGGAACCCATCATGCATGCCTACACCAAAGCATGGTTATCTTGTCTTCTGCTCCTTGGGACCCCACAGAAAGCCTGGAGTTCCTGTACTGATTGGAAGGATTTCCCAGGAGCTGATGCAGCAGGAGGGACCAAACTGCTCTTAGAGGTGATCACTCTTTCCATTCCATCCATGGTCTTCCTTAGACTGCCCCACTCTTTCCCCACAGGGATCTGCATCTCCCACCTCTGTACCTGTCTCAGCATGGAAGGAGGAGCCTGGAACCTCCTCAGATTCTGTGTGGTGCCATCAAAATCCACTCCATCTTCTCCAGTTAGGGCTGCTCTTCTGCCTGAGGAGAAACATGGCAAATGCAGAAGTGCTGATCACATAGCATGGTTCTCTCCAGATGGGATCTCAGCTCTTAATTTTATAAATAACTAAATACAGCACAGACAATACTGACAGAGTGTCCTGCTCTACTCATGAGACAGAAGGGCTCTCAGAAGAGCACAGGACAGGCACATCGAAGCAGAAACGTGTGTGGGTACAGAAGGCCCATTTTCCCTCAACTGCTTTAAATCACAGTCTCATTACAGGCAGAGGGTAGATGGAGGGAAGAATGAGCCTCAATTAATAGGTCAAGGGTTGGAACATATCTAATTATAAACCCATTTACCCCTAGCCTAAACATCCTAATCTTAGCCCCAAAATATACAAGTCTGCGTGGAGCGACACAAAGCAGGGATCCCCCATGCAGGGACTTGCCAGTCCCCATGGCTCTTTTGGTTATCACAGCTTATTTTTTGGAGATTGAGACTCCAGAGGCTGTGGAGCAGCAAGGCACCATGAAGAGTACAGTGATTTGTGACTTCAAGGATGAGGGGCACCTTTTCAACGATACCACTTTGTCTGTCTCCACATGATGTACTGCAAAGGTTAATTTGTTTTGAAATCCCCATTTTCAATTTGCATCACTGATCCACCTAGCAATTATAAATGTTAATCTATTCTTCAGTAGCCTTAAATTCAGAGATTGAGACTGTTAAACTAAAAAAAAAAAAATCCATCCCTTGCTCTGATTTATTAAAATTTGAGTGATATGGAGAACCCGCTGAGTCAGGGCACTGATAGGAGCATGCTTTCAAAGCATGTCCTTAATTAATTTTAAAGCAGGATGGACCAATTTATATCACTTTGATTTAAATCAGTTTTGTTAATTGTGATTTAAATCACAATTTAAATAATTTAATTTGCCTTGCAGTTGTGCTTCCTAGCAGATATTCATGACAAAAAAGTTATTCCCACAGACTGACAACAAACAAAAATGCTTAATTACAAAGAAAGGTAGCTCTGAGCTGTTGTTTAGTATTTGTTTTTGTTAACTAAGAGAATACACGAATATCACACGTCACTATATATCTAAGCATTTATTTTGGGGTTGGATTTTTATGTTTGATTTATGAGAAAACAGGACATGGGGTTTTTAGTCACCTGATTCAGTTTTTAATGTGTGCTTTGTGTCATGCTGCTTCTGAACAAAAGTATCCAGAAGAACATAATTGTTTAAATGGAACTACATTGTGTCCTGCATATTATAGGAAATATTATCAAAATATTCCTTGCATTTCAAGGCAGCTGGTGTACTAAACAGTGCAAATATCAACAGCAATAAATCAGCTGAGCTATTTTTTCCTTGCTTCCCTGTTCTTCAAGATTAGAATTAGTTTATCTCAGATCTTCCCTTCCCCCCACCCACCTTTTACTCATAAAATGGGAAAAGATAAGCAAATTTTCCTGTTCTTTCAACTACCACTTTTTTCCCTAACTTGGAATACTCTAGTCATTAAGTGATGTAAAGCATATAAAACAAAAAGAAATAAATGTTCTTTTTGCACCTGCAAAAAACAACTGCAGCTGTCACAAGCTAGTTTATTACTCAAGAAATTCAATTCCAGGTGTCTAGTTAGTAATTTCTCCTCTTTAGTGATTTGACATTCTTCAAAATTTTGGCAATGAATATATACTCAGTTGTTATTTTTATGAAAGAAGTTATTAATAAGAAAATACAATTTTATTTTAGGCATTCATAACAAACTTAGGTTGTCATCATTCCAGGGTGCATTACTTCAAGTGTTATTTTCAGAAGGCAAAAATATTAATTTAAAAATTCAAAGATGAATGAATGTGTGTTGTAAAATCACACACAGATTTCTTGGCACTAAGGAACCACAGAAAAAAGGACAAGAATATGACTGGACTAATTGCCATCTATTTTAAAAGGGAACACTATAAAAACACAGTAGATTTTTATTTTCTGGAGGATTTTTCTCCTGCTCTCAACTAAGTACAATTTTTACCGCTTGTACCTGAACAGAGATTCTTCATTTCCCCACAAGGAAAATGTTGGGCAATGAACTCTCCCCACACCATAATTTCTCACACAACATGACAGAAAAGGCACAGCTCTAAAATCAGAGTGTCATTTCTTAATCTAAATACTTATTCTCAATTCTATCTAAACCTCTACCTGACTAGAAATTACATAACTGAGTTCATATGGCTGCTGGCTAAGAGAGCTTTCCCACTCAATTACTTGATGCAAGTTTACAGCACAGTTTCTTAGGCAATGACTTGTTTCAGTAGACTCAATCTAAAGGCTGGACACTACTATTTTGGAAGTATTTTCCATATTAATCCCATCCCCATCAGCAGGGCAGGGCATCAACTCTGACTGCTCAGCAGCACAGGAGCACTCACAATGCCCTTTGGTAATAATTTTACCTCAGACTGTTCTTACTATTTGGCACAAGGAAATCATGTTCTGTGGGCCAAAAAATCTGTGGTGCTACAGAGATCACATAAGAGATGTCCAGACTGCAGCCTGCAATGGGGGTTTACATTAAGTCCTTCACAGCTTAGTCAGCCCTTAGAACATGCAGCCTTATACCCATTTTCAATCAGTTTTCTGAAATAAGAGACATTTGTTTTAATTTCTTCATGAGGTGCTGAAGATGCCACCTGGTGCTTAGTTACTGGTGCTAACCAATACCAGGGAGAATTCTGTGTTGGTGCTTAGGTCCTAGAAAAGAGTGAAATTCCTCAGTATGGTAAAAATTTGGAACTAAATTAAGCAAGCAAGCAAGTTAGGTTTTCACCAGTTCTGAGTGTGAAGCATATGAATATGCTCACCCAAAATGTGTGGGAGCAATGGGAATAGGCAGGCACTCACCTGGGAGGAAGCAGGACAAAACACCCAGCTGACTTTTCCATAAGGCCTTGCAGAGAATTTCCCAATCAAATGAAAACCTGAGTTAAAAAAAAAAAAAAAAAAAATCAAATGAAAATATGATAAGTAAACAAAAATTTTACAAAAGGGTAAAAGTGTTTCTCTGGAATAAGATTTTTTGCTTACTCTAAACTTCAGAGCAGGCACAGACTAAAAAAGAAGTGCCAAAAGCAGTAACTGAAGAGCTGTCACTGTGCTGCAGTTAAGGACATACACCCACGAGTTCCCCCTAGCAACATCTCCTTTTCTGCTGAAAAACACCCTAATTCACAATTCCTCTGTGCAAGTGCCAGCCTACCTAGAATTGACAACTCAAACGTGCAAAACACAAAAAAGGGATCAGTAAATACTTCAGTCCTGTATTTGGAGAGCTGCACTATGCATTCAAGACCAATTAAATACTTTGAAACCTCAGTGAGTACCTGCAAGAGTTATGTCTGCTAAGCCCATCAAGTCTGCAAAACTTGCACAGAAGAATCACAAAGGAGTGTTTCAAGGGAAGGCTCAACACACAGATGTAATTTTTATGCTTTGGAAAACATAGGAAATTCCAGAAATCATTGAATGAAATCTGAATGTCTTGCTGAAAGATGTGCATTAAGCAAATATAAAGTAGTGCCTTGGAAGAAATAAACAAATGATATATAGCATCAGACTAAACAAGCTAGTGGAAGGCCAAGATAGAACAGCTATCTCTGAAATCACTAGGAAGTAATCATAAAGAAACACTTGAAATAATAAATAAAATAGAAGAAACAGTTATTTTCCCCTACCACTCATGTCTGAAGCAGAGCAGAGCAGCCTAGAGCTGGATGTTTAATTTTCCTTTAATCTCTTCATGCTGACAGTAAAAGATGCTATACTGTGTCCACTGTACCTGGTCATCAAGAAATTGCCTCTGTACAAGGATTCCTCACTTGCACAGAGCTGAGGGAATTAGGCTGCTCCTCCCAAACTGCACTGGATAAGACAGACAGGGGTGTCTGAGGAACCACCACACTCCTGCCCCTGATAGTGAGGTGATCCCCGATTTTGGAACAAGACTGGCATGCACCAAAACTGCCAATTCTCAAAGGACATGAAATATGGTACATTCCATCCTAACCTGTTCCAAATTTCAGGTTGGCTTTCCTGACACCAGCAGCTCATCAAGATGTCTGTGCTAGCCAGATATTTCACCTCCTGTGTGAGGAAGGAAAACTAAACAAAGTAAAACTAGCTGACATGAGGAAAACTGAGAAGCTGTAACTCATACAGAATTGGCCCAGAAATAATCAGATTCCTCACTCCTTTATTTGTTCCTGGACCAGATCCATTCTGTCCAGATAAACTCCTCCTCAGTGCACTGCACAGCTCTGGTGTAATGAAGTGATGGGTCATGCTGGCGCTATCGCATCCAGGATTTATGAGGAGACATTATCACCTCAAATAGGGAATTGGAGGGGGCAGAGAGATTGTGGCTCTGAAAACAAGTCTTTAAGGCATGTTTGGGTGGGTGGGATGCAATCAATCAGATTAAGGTGCTGTGCATGGATCTATCTCCAATGACCTCAGAGAGAATTCCAGCCTACATTGGTACAGGATCTGTTGGTTAGGAATTCATTAACCATGCACGTCTATTAGCAAAAGCAGGTACACCTCCTACAGGTAATTCAGCATATTTCCTCTCCTGTCCCAAGAGTAAAATGTCCAGTGTTGATACCAAAGCTGCCTTCCCTGCTGGTCCCCTTTTGTCTCTGTTTGGCATGTTACTCGCATTCTCCGTTCAGCAGCAGCTGTGCAAAGCTGGTCAAACACTCCAAGTTGTTTGGCAAAGTTTTTTTAAGGCTTTTCATCTCCCTGTTTTCCCATGAGGTACCCAAACACAAGTCATCTCTGCTGGCTTTTGGAGCACATTAATTCTGAGCACAGCATCACAACTGGCAGGTAATCAGTTAGCTGGAGGTTAAAGTGTAGCATTTTTCCCTAACAAGGGCAACAGAAAGGTGGGAAAGATATTTCTGATTTAGAACGCTTTTATTTAGGTAATATATTTCCTAATATATTTCCTAGAGGCACACCTTTAAAGACAGCTCATGGGCAATTTCACTAGATGCAATCTGAAAACCTCTGGAGGTGGAGGAAAGCTAATCAAAGCAGAATGTCTGATTTATCACTTCAGAAATGCAAGGTGGGGGCATAATAAACTGCAGCCTCAAGGCTTTGGGCCCTGAAGCACTGCACCACCCTGGATCCATGATGACAGAAAGAGGAATCCTCCAGCTAACATCACTCACACTTATCCTCAGACTGGGGGAGATGTTACTGTGAGGGCACAAGGAGGAAACAGAGCAAAAGAACAAGGGCAGGGATGCAGGGGCTCTGGAGCACTCAGCTGGCAGCATGACACAGGAAAAGGGGTTTGGGGGTCTGACCACACACAGTTTTTGTCACAGTCCCAGTGAAGAGGGAAATGGATCATATCTGCCACATCTTGTAGCCCTGATCTATAGCCAGCTAATTGGTAACAGGAGTTTTATGTAAAGATGAACTCGGTGGAATCTTTTAACATGAATATCTCTCAAATAATTTATTTGATTTTGAGCTATCTCCTAGGAAACAGTCCATTTGTGTCAGCATTAAGGAGTAGGATGCCATGCATAGTTAGGAATGCCTGTTAACCTCCACCCCTGAAATGCTCATCCCTACAAGACTGGAGGAGAAAGGGCGGAACGGGACCCGATCTCAAGGGACCATCAGTGGGAGCCTGGCTCTTATTTCTGCTTCAAGAGTTCTCACACCAAATTTATGCCCAAATTCTGTCATGAGGTGTCAGGGCAAGTGGATGCACAGGTAGCTGACTGAGGTCAGGAATTAATTTGACACATTATGGCTCCAAATTCCACAATGATTTGTGGATGTGAAAAACTTTCCTACTCTAATCAACAGAAATATTCATGTGCATGAAATTGGATGGGTAAGATCAGGATTAGTCTCCAGAGAAACAAAACAAAGTAAAGGCTGTTATTTATCATAGATATGCTGTTGTTTTGAGAGGGGAAAAAAAAAGAAGAAAAATTTGAATTATAGCCATTTGATGGGTAGCATTGCAGTAGACAGGTTAGGCCTTGTAATCTTCTGGCACCATCAGCAGAGGACTAAATCAAATATGTTTTTACTCACCTTATGTATCTATTAATGCAATCCATTGCAATGGTTATTCAATATTTATGTTTGTGTGAATTACTGCATATTTCATTCTCTTTTGAGAACTAGGATAGTTGAAATAGTACAGGATTGCTTTTTATCTGATGGAGCTTTAATCTTTTGCTTATCATTTGTTTCACCTGAACTGTTGTTCTAAAAACTAAATAAATGAGGTTTTGGTGAGAAGAAATAGCGCTCACCACACTGAGTAACATTTAACACTGCTCATACTGTAGTCAAAGTAGTCAAATTCAACTCTTTAGAAAATAAAGATAACCACTTGCAGAAGTCAGGAAAGACTTTCTTCTCTACTTAGAAGAATAAACATAGTCTGTAGCCTTTCTCAGTTAGTCATATTCATCATGGCATTCTCAATTTGGTACAAAGTATTTCAGAGAAAAATAGATCAGATTTCTCTAAATCAGAATATGCCTGTTGCTGCACCCTAGAACTGAGGTTGCAACTCAGCATCTTGTTCCACTCTGCAGTGAAGAACTCTCTGAGGGTTAGATTGGAGGACAAAATCTGCAAACAGACTGAGGGAAAATTACCTGCCACCTTCTAGGTGCCCACCATTTCTAGGGTGCAGGTGAAAGGTTTGCAACTTCTGTGACTAAAAATCTTTGTTCCTCAACCTTGCTCCCAAAGAAATCTTGTTGCATGTATGTTGTTTGGTCCTGGGTCCAGGAAGAAAAGAGAGACATCAAGAAAGTCCAGGAAGACATCAGCATGATTCACAATTCAGTTTTCAGAATCAGTGGATATTTTTCTTTGCTTATTCCATATAGGAGCAGTCAAATGGAGAACTTAGAATGACCTTAAAAAACTGAAAACAGAAGCAGGAGATAACTCTTAATGCTGCTGTGCCATAATCCATGCTACCCTGAACTGTTCTCCAAGGCAAGAAACAGAAAAACCCTATCAAGGAAACAGTGCCATAAAACAGAAAAACAAAGTATAAACAGAAAAATAAAACCAGACGCCAATGTGTACCCAAAGGAACTATTAAAAGAAAAATGCTTGTCAGTATAGGATGCTCCACTGCACACATCTGGTGCACTCAGCAATACAGAACATTTCTTTAATTGCTACACCTGAGACCAAGAGCAAGAAATAACTCTAGACACTGATCTCAATGTATTTGGAGACAGGTAGAGATGAGTAGCAGCATGAGGATTTCATTGACTATAATCAAGCAGTTATGCATTACTGCACTGAACAGACACGCTCAGGATAGACCTATGCCTCTATAATTTGATGTCTGTTTTTTAAATCCTTCTGGTGCCAGACATTGCAGAGATAACTGTGATAAGCCTCCCCTGTGGTGTATATCATCCAGTACTTTTTGCACCGTCCAAGATGTCAGTACAGCAATATCCAGTGAAAAGGCAATGGACGAGATGTCAGAGCAGCTGGACTGACTCCAGTCTGTTGCTTCTTCTCATGGGTTGTCACGAGTCACTGAACTTTTCTGTTCCTGTTTTATTTACTCAGAGTCTAAGTACTGGCTACATGTTTAGACAGCACCTTGCATGATGGATCCTCGTTTTCTCTCAGGCCCTTAGAAATGTGTAAGTCAGCATTATTCACATTTCGTGACTTAGACTTTTCCTCACAACAAACAGTGAAACCTGTGTGTTTATCGAGAGGAAAGGATTCAAAGGCAGGCACAGCACATGAAAGAACATAACTAACACTTGCTCTGAGAAGCTGTTTGGTGTTTCTAAACTGGAAAATGAAATTGCTCAACAAGCCCTCTTGCTCTATGTCCTTCGCCTCTCAATAGGATGGTGAGAGGTTCCCCACCATTTTTGTAAGTGGTGTGAGACCATGCAAAGGGTGGGTTAAATACGGATGTTAAAATGTTCACACCCTTCAGAAGTAGTATATTTTGCTCTGAATCCAAACTGAATATTCTGAAATTGCTTTTAATCATTTCTTTCAGAGTACCATCAAGGATTTCCTTTTCTTGCCTCAATTTGCTATAGCTTGTCCTTTGTGAACAGTGGCACATCATTGCCAGCTGTCATTATTACCTATGCATTTCTCAGCTGGATTTCCTGTAGACCTGGTGACCCAGTAGTCCATTTACCCAAAATATTCAGTTCTCAGCCCTGCCATTTCCCAAATCAGGAATGGCATAATCGTGAACTACATTAACTACCTCAAAGCATTCTCATCATTCACAAAATGGAATTTTAGCCATTTGTTGCCTTACAGCACTTTTGAGGTCAGGCAAACATATTAGTTCAGGTGGGTACCCAGGTGTATATTATACAAGTAACATGATTATACAATTATAATCACGTCCTTAGGACTGACCAATACTAAATACAGGATACAGAGGTGTCATTAAAAGAGTAACTGGTTTTAGCAGATCTGAGTATGTTCAAATAGTGTCTTTTCCATACAATTTGCCCTGCCTTGACACAATTCATTTAAAAGAAGAAATAATTGAATTAAAAGTTATATGGAATGTGTTTTTTTAACACAACAGAATGTTGCCCAAGTATGGTGGCCCAATGCTCCAGTGTACAGCAGTGCAGCTGAGGACAGGACTGTGGGAAGAGCTCAACAACCACAGCAGTCAGTCCTGCCTGTCGTGATCAGACTGCAATTTCTGGTGAGTGTGGGGATCAGTTTCCTGATTTCATCTTTTATAGAGCACAAGCAGAACAGGATATCAACAGCTCCTTTCCTGAAGACCACTGGTTCATTTTATCTGCATCCTCTATGGACAATGTCAAAAGATGTTACCTCAAAATTGTTAAATTATGATCAAGCCTGAGGCTTGCTTATCCCTCTTCCTTTTGATGCTCAGGATTGAATTGTCTGATTTGGTTTGTAGAGAATGTAATGTTTTTTAACCAAGCTGGAATTTTGACCCAGAAAAGAAAACCAAAACACATTAATTATCTTGCAATGTGCTCTAATGCTAAATCAGAATAGAAGATGTTCAAATTGTGAAAAAAAAAACAAACTAAAATAAGAATACTCACAACATTCAAAATCCCAACTATATTGGTCCTGAAAGACTTTCTTATGATAGTTGTTACACACCAATATATTTTCATAGGTACATACAGAACATACATTTACTATGCCATTAAGAGTTAATAAGGAATGCACGTACACTGATGTATTTCCTTTTTTTCCCCATCTTTAAGAAACTCCTGAGTCATTGAACTTCCAGATCACATTTATCTTTCTCTTTCATGAAAGATTCCCCTATACAAAGATTTGTGACTAGTTCAATGACAGGAAAATTTTTTTTTCCTGTTTAGAAATATCTCAAACATGAATTTCAGGCCGCAAATACCTTTTCATTGTGCAACTGCCTTTTCCTCAAAATTACGTTAAACTTATTTAAGGCTTCTATTTCAATTTAATTTAAAATAGATTTCCTGAAGATTAAAAACCTTTGGGTTTTCTTTTGGCCCTCCCCTTGTTCCTACTTCCCATATAATGATGCTATAATGATTCACTATTTGATGTTCTCTGGCTTCAGACTTATAGTATAATTGCCTAATTTCTTATGAGAAAGGCAGATAAGAAAAAATTTCAAGAGGCTTGTAAATAACTGACAAGGACCACAAGACTGCAGTTATTTTAAATTTATATCTGAAATGCTTTGCTGTGCCAGCTGAAATACTGTGTTTGTATAGTTGTTCTGTGCAGCCTGTATCATTTATCACTCAGTAACCAGCATGAACTGTACATCCTGCTTTAAAACCTCAAAGTATTTTCCTAGTTACCATTACAGCAAGGTATTATATTCTTCTGGAGAACCCATAGTGGAGTAATAAATTGCATGACTTTGAGTAAAAGACTCCTCTTTGATTTAACTCTAACCAGTCTTACCAACTAGAAGTTTCCAGTTCTTCATGGTCGCTTGGCTTTCCTGTGCCAAATGAGCCAGATTTTGATCTCCTCCAGATTTCAGCCTCCTGAAAGTAGTTTTTTTAGCTATTTTTTATTGCACTCCTGAAAAATAATTAAAGAAAAAAACCCTTAAACTCTGTCTTGAAAGCTGAACTTGCACTATCTTTCCATCCTGGCATTTAACTCTAAGAGGGAATATGGTAATCCAATATATCCAGCTCCCAGCATCATGCTGCTGCTCATATGATGAATGTTACAGGTGGTGGTGCTTATGCTAATAAGGAAGTTAATGAGAAAAGCCAGGCTGCTTCATGCTTTGTAAGAAAGAGAATGAAACCCTACATTTAGCAACTGGGAAAAAACAAACATTAGAAAGAATGGGTACAACCCAAACAAGATAAAATTCAAGAAAGGAGAAGGAAACTATCATAACTAGAAACACCAATGAGTAATGTCAGACATTGTTGTTGTGTAATGCTGCCTTGTTTACATGATTTATGTTAATATTGTTAATTACTTCCTGAAAAATGGCTGAAATAAGGACTTAAAAATAGGGTGAACAGGTGGAGAGAGAAAAGATCAGAAATCCAGAATAACTTGAGTTTAGATGGGTGTCTACAGATCTCTGCCTTCATAGGTGAAAACTTCAGGCCTTGTAAAAGGATTCAAATGTAAAAAGATCCCAACAAGATTTTAGTCACAGCAGATAGGTAATTCTTTATTGGGAGAATTGTGATGCTCTGGCACAGATTTCCCAGAAAACCCGAAAACCAGTGGATGGCCAATACCTGGAAGTGTTCAAGGCCAGCTTGGATGGGGCTTTGAGCAACCTGGTTTAGTGGAAAATGTCCCTGCCCATGGCAGGGTCTTCAGGTCCCTTCCAACACAAACCCTTCTCTGCTTCTGAGATCACACAAGTGAGAACCTTTGGTTCAGTCCAGTCTGTCTTTACTTCTGTATCTGCAGAGTTTTGCTTTGCAAACAGTGATAACCAAGTAAAAGTGAAGGATGTGCAGGTAAGACCAATTTCTCCAGTTACCTACACTCACAGCTGTGCAGAGGTGAAATGAAATTGTTTACATCATTTCCAGCTTTGGGAGAGCCCCCTTTCCCTCCCTCTCCTCACAGAAATCAGTATAATCCTTTAAGTGGAACCATGGTTAAAACCTACCCAAACACCACACAGACAGGTTTTGTTCTGACACATGTGCTGGTGTACAATTTATTCTCTTTCTGA
This sequence comes from Parus major, assembly GCF_001522545.3. Lineage (NCBI taxonomy): Eukaryota > Metazoa > Chordata > Aves > Passeriformes > Paridae > Parus > Parus major. The sequence goes on from NC_031781.1 coordinate 14,112,683, forward strand.
CTATAATTAATTGTAGCTAAGCACTTGACATTCTTCTCTGAGAACACTTCTGGTTTGGCAAAAGTTCAGGGAGAGTTAAAGACCCACCTCCCAGAGCTATTCTAACCTGGAGAAAAAAAAAAAGAGGATGGGCAGGCAGGTTGAAACACATGGATTAATTGGTGCTAAAGTAAATTAGTATATCTAGAGAGAAGAGTAGAATAAAAGGAAGGGGTTGTAAGCCTGGATAGGCCTTAAACTGCTCTAAGAAAGGATCTTAGAGGCATTCCTTTGTTTCCTACTTTATCATTAATTATTGCTGGTGTTTTGCAAACATAGGCATGTGTACACCAGGTAATGCAGAAGTGTTCTGGAGACCCCCAAGGCAGATAGATGAGGAAACCAGCACGTCTGCACAGAGCAGTGCTGGCCACAGACAAACCACTTCAGCTCCCCAGAAGAGCATCACCTCATGGAGATAACTCACTTGGGTACAGCACCAGATCCAGACCTGCAGCATCCATGCAGCACTTAGATCATGTCTTCCCACAGAGAAACAAAGTGTGGGATGGAGACAGAGAAGTCACTGAATAGAAGAGCACAAACACATTTCTTCAAAGTATGGAAAATAAACATCCACCACGTTAGATTGCCTTGATGTTTCTGGGCCTGTTTAACAAAGGAATATTCTTGAAAATCAAATTCAGTGTCTGAGATGGATTATTTTGTGCTAGTTGACAGTCTGTGAGCATCTTAAATACTGCCCATGAGAGGAATAACCCCATGGAGGAAGATCCACTGCTCCATGGACACACCTCAGTTTCAGTCTCCTCACACAAAATGTCCAGTAGAAGTGTCAGCCTCACTGCACACCAGGACCACAGTGACAGTCACTGATGCAGATGTGGCCAACACAGGCTCAGCAGAGCCAGGATCCGGGGTTTTTTTATTCAGCAGTAGTTTCCACTGCTCTCTTTGGGAACATGGGGGAAGGAAGCTCAGATAGCATCAGCAGATTCTGCCAGGGTCTCGGTGGATTGGTTTGTGTGTATCCCATGAACAGCCTCAGCTTTGGTACCGGTGCTGAATGAGGATACCAGGATGTGGCTCCCAAAGGAAGATCCCTGGGGCTGCTCATACCTCGCCCCATCCTACAGGGATTTCCAGAGGACATGAAGTTCCTGAGAAGAAGGAACAAATCTCACAGCCTTTTCCACTTAAAAATAAACCCATTAAATGAGAGGAAGCAGGGCAGGTGGCTCATTTCCTGAGCTCTGCGACGCTGATTGCAGGGCGAGTCCGGGCTCTGATTCACTGGCCAGGTTGGGGCCATTGTCCCAGACAGCCATGCACAGGAAGGAGGGCCCAGTCCCAGCACCTGGGGCCAGCACACAGACACAACACCACACCCTGGCACCCCAAACCCAGGTGGGACTCACAGATCCCTGTGCACAGCCAAGCAACTTTCCCCTTCTTTGCTTTCCTCTCCTGATGTTTGAGTACCTGCTGCACTAGCACAGCACTGAGCTGCTGCTTCCAACAGACCCCAGATACTCCCAGGAAAAAATAAAAAATAATCACAACCTGCACATTTAGTACACATCTGAGAAATCACTGACATTTTCCTCTTCCGTGGTTCTGGTTAAAAGAGCAAGCATCAAACTGGAAAGACAAATCACTTCCCACCCCAGATACCGTACTTGGTGATGAGCTTATCTAGAAAGCCATGCCAGGAACACTGTGAGCAGGAAAGCACTGATTGACAGCTAAGCCCTTCCTCCCAATTTAAGATATTTTATGTCCTCCTGGGTCCTTCTTTAAAAGAGCCTTTCCCTTCTCTCGTGCTCCCTGTTCTCTGTGGCAGTGGCTGATAAATTAAGATGACAATATGGATTGATGAGGCTGAATCTGCCCCCAGCCTGGCTCATCTCTCTCTCCTTGATGCTGCGATGAAGCCGCTGTCCCATGTCTGGCACCCCAGTGTGCATCCAAGGAACAGCTGAAGTCATCATAAATCCAGGCTTTCCCAGCAAGATCAAGGAGGAGGAGGGCTCTCAGAGGCCTCCACCGAGGCAGGGGAAGCTGTAACAAGTGTGTGAAAATTAACTGGATTCATGTTTTCATTTGATACAGCTACACATATGGGCAGAGGCAGCCCTGCACTCGCTTGGGTCCCATCAGATGCGAAGGCTTTGCGGCTGGGAAGTCCCTTCTGTTTGTGTCACCCAGCCCGAGTTCCACTCCTCAGCACTCAAAGCACAGCTCCCAGCCTGGGCTGCCTCACTTCCAGATGGGGCTGATAAAGCAAATGCTTGCACCTGTGTTGTGCAGACATGTATATCCAGAGATTTTGCTGACCACTGTGAAAACAAAGCCTCTAACACATGGATTCAATGAAAATAGGATGGGCAAAGCTCTGCCCCCACACGCTTGTAGAGCTCAGTAGGAATGAGATGTGTTCATCCTGCTGGTTTAGGATGTCACACATCACTTTCTAGCAAACATGGGCTGAGCATTCCTTGCTCCTCACTAATGGCATTACCCTGTCTGCCTCCTGGGAGCTGCTCATTCCTTCTGCACCCAGCACCAGGGAAAGGCTGGTGCATCACTGCCCTCTCTGCAGACGGAAAGCAGCAGCAGCAGCAGCTTAACTCCTTTCTCCCCACTGTCAGAAAACACAATTGCATCACTGAAAAAGTTACATTTGTCAAATTGGCATTACACTTGTCAAACTGCAAAGTAGCTCATAAACCAAGGCCAAGGATTGTGATTCCTCTGAGCCTTCTGGTACTCACTCTGACTCTGTCAATTTAATACCCCAGCAGAACAAGGCTCCTCTCCCCTGTTCTTATCTGAGGATTGAGACTAGATTAATTAAAGTGACTACTTTAATCTTGGAGTTTATGAGTGAAAACTGAGCATACTAAAATGGAGAAATGTGTTTTTTCTCCTTAGTATTTTTCATAATATTTCCAGGAAAATGTCTAAATTGATGACAGCACAATATCTCTTCCTTTAGTTCTGGCCTTACCTTTTCTGTTTTCTGTAAATTAAAAAGGGGAGGGAAAGGTTCAGATTTGCTAGACTTCAAAATTAAATATGTCACTACATAGCTATATGCAGAAACAATCACAAGCTGTCATCAGTTTCCTGTTCTGGAGGATTAATAATCTTCATATAAGAGTTTCAGCATTTTTACCATCTTATTAGGGAAAAACCACAAGCATTAAACTTCTGCACTAGGTGCTAATTCTTTGACACTTTGGGCTTTTTGTCTGTTTTTAAATAGAAAGTATTTGCCCTTCATTCAGGAGGGAAAAAAAATATCTTTACCTGGAAATCACCCTCTGTGCAATTACCTGTAAGGACTTCAAATGAAGCAAGGCTTCATTACTTTGGAGAAGATTTTCATGTGAACATAGCTCTCCTCACAGGGGGCTGCCAGCTTTGTTATTAATGGCTGCTCCCTCACATTCTTTTCTTTTGACTGCTGCACTATTGCTGCTGCTGTGGAGCAGGTCTTGCCCAAGGGGGAAGAGCTGGTGCTTTTGAGGGGGTGGCTGGGTGGTGGCAGTGAGGAGCCAGGTCATTCATTACCCACCAGGTCTACCCAAAAACAATAATTCACAACTTGCAGAATGCAATCAAGTGCATTCCTCTCCAGGGTGATTAAAGAAATATTCAATTTGGTGCAACTGAGGTACAAAAGCTCTCTGTATCCTTCCTCTGCCAAGCATAGAAGAATACAAAAACTCCCATATGCCAAAGATGTATCATTTACATGGAATCCAGGCAGCTTCATGCAATCACTGATTACACATAATTGTCCCAAAAATGAGGGGCAGGGGGAGTAAATCAGCTTATCAGTGTTCATGGTTTATTTTACTTCTTCCAAAGGAGGAGAAGCATAGGTTTGCTAGGAATCCTTTTTTCTCTACTAATGATAAAAATCTGAAATGAAGACTTAAATACAGAATAAAAATTCTTAGTTCTGATTTTGTAACTGCATTAATTTTAAAATCTACAAAGAATATAAAATTGATTTAAAGCCAATTCTCACTAAACAAGAAAAAAGTGGAAGTGGCAATGGATGAAAAATTCAAGCAAACTGTTTGTTTTCCTTCTCTTGTTTCTCCCAGGCTTCTGCTCCCCCAAATCTCTAGCAATGGTATAAATCACATGCAGGTTTCTTCAAAACATTGCTAAACATCCAGCAGGAGAAAATGACATTCTACATAACTTAACAGCAGTTGTGCCCTACCATATTAAAAATCAATTATACTTCACATCATGCAGTCTCAACTTACAGCAGATATTTGTGGTACTAATTTGAGTTGTCCTGGATAATTAGAGGATCTCTATCTCCATCATTATAAAAAAATTACTTTTGCTCAGATTTGAGATACTAGCAGTGTTACAGTCATGATGATTTTAATAAAAGCCAGATTGTGAATAGCTCTAATACTCCAAATCTTTAATGGTTATATCCCACAGTATCCACAGAAGAAAATTGAACACCTTTATGCCCATTTCAATCAATGGGGACCTGAAGCTCGTCAGTAACAGGGTTTAGACACTCAGAGACAAAAACCCCCTACTTGCCTCCACTTTTAACACATATGTTGCAAAAACCCCAACACAGCCACATGGATGGTGACAGGAAAAAGAGATCAGACCTTTCCTGGAGAGGACCTGAGCTTCCAACACCCACAGGCTGCTGTCTGTCTTAATGCACTGCAATATTTCTAGTGTCAGCCTGGCTTTATCAGGGGGGATGCAGAAACACAAGCCTCAAATAAGTTATAGAATATGGTAGTGGGGAAAAAACAAGAAAAGTGCTGGAGATTTGCCTGCAGCAGGGAGAGGGTTATTTGCCTCGAAAGGGTTATTGTTTCAGAATTGTTTGATGAAATAATAAACAAAATACTGCACTGCTAATAGTTTCTGTAGACCCATGCTGCCTTGCAATGCAGAGGAGGATGTGTACTCCCTGCCCAGAGAGGGCTTCCTGCATAGTTTCAATGTGAAGGAACACGCACTCATTTGTCAATGACAAAAAGCTAGAATGCAATTTCATAGCCTTAGTGCTTTCTCTTAAGCAGAAATAGTCCCATCAACATTTGAGGTGTTTAAGGAGATTCAGAAGGTTTAATGCTCAGGCTTCTTTTCTAAATTGAATTAAGACTGCACTGAACCAACGTTGCAAAGGACAAAGGTCAAAGCTTTATTTATATAATACGAGGATGTAATGCAATAACCGGCTGTTGGAGGCACGTAAGTAAAAGATCAGGGACAAAGCTGCAGACAGGATGTCAGCAGTGCACAGGGAATTAGCCATGCAACTCCCTCTCATTAATTACAGATACGCACGTCCGAACCACCATACATCATTATGAAGGCGTGCCCAGCAGTAACTGTGATTCATACTTTAACAGTGCAAGAAAAGGTGGAAGAGGATGGTGTTCTTCTGGCATCATCAGGTAATCTTGTGGTCCAATCCAAAATGAAACAGCAGCCATGGAAAAACATGGTAAGGAGGAGTTTTCATAGTTTCCTGAAGTGCCATTTTTAGTCATGTTACTATATAAAGAATAAATATTTCCATACCAATTTTCAGGCAGCAATAAAATATTTTTCTACAAAACCCTAACAAATATTAATATTGTTACACCTTGCAAGATCTCAATAAGCATGTTCTGTGTCAACACACCTGTCAGAGACAAAAAGATTTAAGAGCTCAGAATGACCGTGAAAGTTCCATTTCTAAATACTGCTTTTGTCCAAAGTATGTTGCTTGCTTAACATGGGACACAACCTGCAACTTTACTCCCAGTCAAATACATCTACAACTTATTGGAGCTCATCATATATGTTTGGGGTATAAGTTTTGTGCCAAACATTCTCTTCCTATGTATTTGCAAAGAAAAAGCCCCAAAAAACAACCAATTAAAACCCCCAGTTTCAGCAACAATAATGCAGAAAGGGAAAAATATTTCACTTGTTATAGCTGCTGTAGGTGCTGCTTCCTTGTTATTTTTTTTTAATATGAGAATCACATCCTATTCAACATCTGATTTTCCTGTTTGTTCAAGAGTGCCACAAAGACAAAAATCCATCTTGAGGTAACAGAATGTACCTAAGGCTTTACTGCCCTTCTCTAAGAACCTGTTGACATTTGGTTTTGTCCTCATGACATCTGTAACTAATGCAACATTGGAGCCCAAAGGCTTTAAAATAAAGTTTACCAGCATTAACTGTCAGGTAGCCTTTTCAAATGTTTCTCATACACTTCCTACACCAGATTCAGAAAAATGCAGGTCTTCATGTAGTCTTTAACCAATGGAAAAGGTCTGTCAAAGATTTCTGGTAACCAGGTGTATGCTATTTCCCAGGCACTCTGCTGGCAGAGAGCAATGGCTGATGTTCTTCACCTCAAGTGAACTGTACCCTGTAGGCTGGGAAAAAGCCAAGCCAAGAATCTGCTCTTCAGCTGAGCTATTTTACAGGTAAAAACACCAATTATGGATCATGTTCACCCACAGAGTCTTGAACAAGGCTGTGCTTGGAATGGGAACTCTGAGTATCCCTTGTCATCATTGGTCTCCAGAAAGATAAAGGTCAAATATACATTATTGGTAGGCTTTGCCCAATTCTCAGGGCAAGAGAGTCCTTCTCTCCCACAGGGCAGGACATGATCCCAGTATCTGCAGTGCCTTCAGCCACCTACTTTAATTGCGAGACTTCTTTATTTTTTTTAAACACAAAACTGGCCTCTTCGGAAAAGAACGACAATGTTTTGGCTTTTTTGTGTTATCACTAAGCTGACAACACAACTTCAGTTTACCAAATGAACCCTAAAGTGTCATTGCATTTCAACTGTTTCACTGTGGTCACCCCAATACAGATGAGAGATGTAAAGGCCTCATAATATAATACAGAAAATGATCAATGTAAGAGTTGGGAATTTCTCTGTTAAGGATAGTGGGGTTTTGCATTACAGTTCAGTTTTTCAGGATAGGAATACTCTCAGCTTTTGGCAGCTGAAGATTCAGAATGTGCAGGAGAGGCTGACTAACACCCCATTAGAGCCATCCTTTAATTTCTGTGATCTCTTGTCTTTGCCTGCTTAGAAGAGTCTCTCCAAGACTGAAACAAGCCTTAATCTTTCACTCTCTGCTCCTGTGGTCTAAGTCCTGCTGTATAAAATACTTATCTGAGTCTGTTGAGAATTAAGCAGCTTTTTGTAGATAAAATTCATGAGTCTGTGATTGACTTTTCCAGACCCCCAGAGCTTTGGGCTGTCCTGTAGTGCATTAAGCTACCCTCAAGAAAAGTACACCTCATCTTAGATCAACATAAAAACAAAACCTTTCCAGAGGAAGAGAACACACTATTTTAAGTCTGGTGTCCCTAAAAAAACAGAAGGTAAAGCACAGGTATCCAATGATGTTTTGAAAGGTGTTTCAGCCATTTTTATGTCTGGTTATGTAACTATAAGCAATAACACAGATTTTTAAACAAGCAGCATTTAGTGAGCTTGGTGACCTTGCTACACACATAAATGCATCCCTCAAGAGGAAAAAAGGTATAATAGCTGGTTTGGGATTGATGGATTTGCTGTGGGTCTGTGCTTAAACAAAAGAGAGGGAAGTGAGGAGAAAGTGAATGTTTGGAAATACCATCTCAGAGAAAAGGACATATAAAAAGAAAATGTAAAGTGAAATGTTGTTTATGGTTGCTCAACACAAGAATAGACAAACTTTTAACATGCAACAGAGATTTAAACACAACATGGACAGAGGAAATTAATATTCCAGTTCTACAGACAGAATACCGGTCTCAAAATGCAACTTCTTAAGAAGTGGGAAACTCCCAGTGACTGGACATTCCCCAACTCAATGATTGTCTTCTGCATTGAGCTGCAGATTAAGACTGCAGTGAGTTACTGCAGGCACTAGACTGGCAATTCCAGGACAAGACATCACCCAGGGCACAGATGAGATTCTCAAGCATGTTACCACTTCCCGTGGTAGCAAGGAAAGGCAGAGACCTGGGCTAGGAAACCCACACCAGCAAGAGGAAAACGTAAGGTTTTGGGCAGGTTGTTCTAGGCCAGAGGGATCAGTTGGACAAGCACAGAAAAAACACAAAGAGACTGTGGTCTGGACAACAGACATGCAAGAGAAAATCTGATTAATCTGGAGGGTAGAATGACTGAAACTTAGTCCATGGGAAGTTTGGAATAAAATTATCATCATTCTGTTTTGGAGAGAAGACTGAAAATTAGAGCATTCTTTACAGACAGGAAATGAGAAAGAAAACCCATCAAAACAATATTAAGTTTTTCCAAATTAGACAACAGCTGAGATTCCCATTTTTTGGTCCCTTGAGCTGCCAGGCACTCATCTTTTCTTTCCAGTAACCCGAGAGAGAGCCAGGTGTCCCCAAGCCCGTTCCCAGGCTGTCAGAAGGGCGCAGCAGAGGTTGCCAAACTGCTGCTTCTCCAAAGTGGAAACCATGGAGCTGGGTACCCTCAACCCAGGGAGCTGCTGGGACACATCTACCCTAAACCTGCAGATACCAGAGCCAGGAGCAGCCTGAAAGGCTGAGAGGCACTGAGCCAGCAAGCCCTGGAAACCCAGACTCCCTGACAGCTTGCCAAGCAGCTTGCCAACAGCCAGGCAAAGGGCCAGCGCTTCAGCGCAAGTCAGTAGGAATCTCCTCTCTGCTTTGGTATCAGCTAGTCAGACTTCTCCTGAAGGGAATGCTTGTCATTCCTGCTGGGAAGCTGCATGTGTGGCCCTACAGCCCACTTCCTACCAGCCCTTGCATGTGGGCACAGCAGTCAGCTGTGGAGATGTGACCCCAGAGCATCTTGTGTCACACTTGATGCTTATTTCCTCTCCCCTTCCAAAGCCAGATTTAACACAATCTATTCTTCCTTCCCTATGTTCTTTGCTTGAGGCTGCTTTGCCTCCATCCTGAGACAACATATAATTTTATGAAGGACATTTTATAGCAGACAGCTTCCCAGTTCCTCTATGACCATTTACTGCTGTAGGATGCAGCTGCTTTGTGCCCATGCATCATCCTCAGGCAAAACACTTTGGTAAAAGCCAAACATTCTAGAAGGGTTTTATAAGACTTATGATCCCAAGTGAGTCTTTAAATATATTCTATTGATTAGTTTTGGCTATATATATGAATAAGGAATTGAGGATCTGTCCTGCAGCTTTAACTTAGGCTGTTAACATACTACAGCAAGAGTGACTTTTGTCCCAGTCAGAATTAGGCCCTCAGTCCTGAAGCCAAGAACAACAAACTCAAATGTGACCTTTGCATGACAGGGTTGTATGAAGAATGAGCTAGGCTAAACCCCAAACTTGCATCTCCCCTTACAAGACATGTGCAAATTCCCACTCGCATTTGGAACTCTGCTCCTACCTGCTTCCTGGAAACCCAGATCAGACAAGACAGCGTGACAGCTTTCACTGTTTTTTTCATGAGATACCCTCCTTGTCCTTTTTCCCTTTCCCCACTTTTAAAATCACAATGAGATTTCTTACTTCCAGATTTCTCTAATCTTTTCCCTGTGGTGTGTCCATTTTAGCCAGCCTCCCCTCTTCCCTCTAATACCCAACACTGCTCTCTTTGTCAGGGAAGTCGTGGGGAGTTCAGGTTTTCCCCTCTCCATTTCTCTTTGGACCTGACACTGCTCCTGACCCCTGCTCAGCCTTTGCTTTGAAGTGCTTTTTCTGCTCTCTGCTTTCCCACTGGATTGTGTTAACCCTCCTCCTTTCCCCGCTCCATCAGTTGGCTTCAATAAGCGAGAGGAGCTCACTGGAACCTCCTCTTTTGTGTTATCAGCATGCTTTCACTTCTCATAAAACCCTACCCACCTTCCACATAAAACAGTTCAGCAAAAGATGACAGCTTCCAAGGCCTGGGAACACTGCTAAATTCCACGTGGGAGCACTGCTGGCTGTCCCAGACAAGGTTGTCAAATAGGTCTTGTGTTTGACCTAGGCAACTTCACAGTAATGTCTAAAAACAAGCTGCCACCTTCTCCCCTCTCCCCAGGTCAATGGCATTCAAGGGTCTTTTTTTGCCATGTGCTGCACACAGCACTACCCTGGTGGGGCTCTGCAACTTTGTTCCTGCTCAGCTGCAATTTTAATGGAAAACACGCCCACAAATTTGGTTTAAGTACAGATGACTGATTTGATTCAGTCTCCTTGGTGCTACAGCTGCTCACGGATGGATGTTCAGGTCAGAGCAAGAAATGGCATCAGCACAAAGAATGGCTCAGCTCTTACTTATTACAGTCTCCTGTAAGCTTCCCAGATCTATAAATATTCACGTTATTCCCACAAAGGGGAAGAAAGAGGATGATTTGTATCCTTCTAGCTTGTTCTGTTAACACATTCCCATTTTTCAGTGTTTTCCAGTTGGATAAATACCATGACGAACAGGAAACCCTTGTGACAGAAAATACATTTTAGAGTAAATTGCATTGGTGCATAGTTTATAAATATTTGCAATGGAATGTGGAAAATATCTCTATTGATCACGTTAATGTATGCTGGATACAGAGGACAAATTCTCTAAGACATGAATAGAACTGCCACTACAGGAAAAAAATCATGCAGAATTTGTATGTGCTATATAACACATAGACAAAAATGCTTTAAAGTAGAAAATGCTACTTTAATTATGATGGTAAAGCTTGCTTTATTTTCTATACCTCTTTTGCCAGAAAGTTAAGCATCTCACAAAAATCTGAGTCATATTGCCTGAGGATCAAAACCAGAGAAAACTCAAAGCTTGCTAAAATGTTGTAACCTATTAACCACTCCATTAGTGAGAGCTGGTAATAACATTTAAATAAGAACATAAAAACATTATTTTGCTCAAAAATTACATTGCAAAGATAAACAGTAAGAGCTTGGGAATACCCTGATTAACACAGCAGGCTGAAGGACTTGTATAGATCTCTCCTCCACTCTTCTAAGTATTTTTCATTATTGCTTACTAGATTATTAATTATTTTTGAAAGGATTATTGTAGTTACAAATTCCCACTCAGGCTTCTTCACTCACCACTTGAGAATACTGCAAAGGAACACCTTTCCACTTTGTGCTGCTCCCACATGCATGTGGCTTTGTGCATGTGGGAGCAGCACAGGGACACTGAGCCACAGCATTCCAACACAACCCCAGGGGTTTGACTGATCCCCTCCCTGACACCTCAGCACAGGTTAATTCCTCTGTGCCACACTGATGCAGCTGTACCAGCAATAACAACCTTTCTCTCCTCCCCCCTTTTTTACCCTGGGCATTTTAAGGCAAGTACTACCTGGGAGCCTTCAAACCCCTTTCACCCAACACAATGGTGATCTTACAGCTGCTCATTTTCCAGCTTCCATCAGCATCATGCAATTAAAGGATCTCTGACAGGAGTCATTAAAACCCCTCCCCATGAAGCTGTTCAAAACATAAACCAGCCAAAAAAGGACACTGGGAACGATGCATGTGGAGTTCACAGCCCCTCACTTCACAGCTACCAGCCTGCTTAGGTGCAGTGACTTCTCACCTTTAAAATAATAATAATATATAATAATAATAGTAGTAGTAGTAGTAATTATACACACTGAGTGCCCATTCAACTGTTTTACTGGCAAGTAGCTTAACCAAATGGGAAACAGGGTGGGAATAACCTACTTTGATGTCCCCATAGTCCCTGTGAAAATCAGGGTGGCCAAGGTGACTGGTGTGTCTTTCCATACAGCCAGTGCTGATCATCTGCTCGGGGGCAGCAGGAGCCCTGGGCAGCCCTCAGCAGAGCCTCCTCCTCCCGCCTTCCAGGTATCTCAAGGATTTAGGAAGGTGAGTGCTCATGGTTATGGAGCTGGCTGAGAGCCATGACTCATTTTACACTGGCCATTAAGCAGCCTGGAGGCAACCAGCATGGATCTGAAGCTGCTGCACATGTTTACCTTGCCTGGGGGAAAACAGGGTAGGGGAAGTGCTGGCAGTACCCATGTCTTGACTCTGTACACAAATATCCTCCACCCCCCACCTCCCATTCCAGATTCTTGCATTCACTGCATTACATCCTTGGTGTCTCAGCTGTGCTGTGCTGGACTGTGTAGAAAACATCAGCATCTTTTCCCCACAGCAGAGAGCAGCCGTGTCCTCACTGGCGAGTTCAGGGCACCAGACAAAGGCAGAAAACCTGCAGCCCTGCCAAGCCCAAAGGGATCTGTGACAGGCCTGTACTCCAAGCCCTTCCACCACAGCATGAGAGAAATGGCTTTCAAGAACAACAACAATTATGTACATTCTGTACCATGTTAAAGAGGGAAAATAGCAACGGGGACAAGAAAAGCTTGGGTTGTGAAGGATGTTCCAGCAGAGGTGATTAATGGTGTTGAAAGAAACCCACATTGTTTCAAATTTCTTTCCAATTAGCCACGAAGATACTCCCTCCTTTTCCCTCTTGTTCTATTCCCCCCCTCCTTTTCTACTTTTACCTGCATTGGATTTAGAATCAAGGTTCATGATTTGTGTTATGACAGCAGGAATAAAGGATCTGTGTTCTGTATGCATGGGGATTTAAAGCATTGCCTTTGATGGCTCATTAGCTGCATGTGGCTACATGCAACACTGCTCGACTGAGATATATTGCCCAGGATTTAATTCCAGAATTATTTCAAAGGCATTAAATCGAATGCTTGCCCTTTTCACCATGGTATTTAAATGGTACTTTGTATGCCAAACTTAAAAAAAGAACACAGGAAATACAGATGCACTGCTGCTGGAGCATGTATTGACTTTGTTAATGTGTTAAACGTTTATTAGAATTTTTTTAAACAAGATAGTGTAAACTCAGTTGTTACTACAAGTAACTTTCTCTGCTACAAGAGAAGAAGGAGAATTTTTTTTCTTAACTAACAAACAGCTCTCAGAACTAGTGAACAATATCTCATTTGTTCAGCAAGACTTAAAGATGAGAACAGTCTCAGGCTGGAAAAGAGATGTGAGCATTTCTGTGCTGACTGAATAAAACAAACCAGACAAAGCTTCTTCCACAGTAGGGAGGAGATCAAACCTCAGAGCTGAGCTGAAGGTCAGGAGTCTCAGAGCTCTCCAGGCACAGCCCCAACCAGCTACTCCTGGTGGAAGGCTGCTCAAGGACCCTCTGGAGAAGCAGCTCTGTGCTCTCAGCTTACAGCCTGCCAGGGACATCCAGGGATGAGTGCTTGCCTCTGGTGCACAAAAGCAAACCCTCCAAAACTGCACTTATTTACTGCTGATTTATCTACAACCTCTGCTAAGAAAGAGTCCTCTGTATTCTCATTTTCTCCCCATTTGCCTTGTCCCTGCGGATTCAGGGATGCTACTGGTAAAACACAAAGTGGACTTTATCCAGTTTACCACCAAACTTTCATTCTGAAATAAAGCAAACCCAAAACACAGTTTCCTTGAACTCACAGTGGGGATATCCCTCTGCTCAACTCCCCTTGCCTACAAAGGGTCACACTTGAGTGCAGAGCCATGCAGGGGCAGCTGCCCAGCACTCTGCCCACTCACTTCACCCCCTCTCCTCCCTGCCAGCATCCCTGCATCACAAACACATCCAAATGTCAACTTTTCATCCAAGAGGCGACACATAACACAACTATTTGCACAATTTTCTTTTATGTGTGGCCACAACTGGCTGGAGCTGGTGGCTCTGTTGGAGACTGAAGGACAGTGGGCATTACTATAATTTGCATCTGGATTTGGAATTTAACACCATTTGGGAAACACAGGGAATTACCTAGAACTGTGTTTCCATTCAGCAACACCCAGGAGTCTGCAGCAGTATTACACCACAATTCAGCTTCAGCTGGGAACCACGTTTTACCGCCTTAATCACAAGACTTCTGAGTAACCACTGGCACAAAAAGATGCAAGAGGCAGAAGAATTTGCCTTTTTGAGCTCATTTGAGAGCTTGTCATTGTGTTTTAAGTCCTCTAATAAAACAGCATTAGCAAAGACACCAGATTCCTTCATGTGCCTGAAAATACACATGCACACACAGAGATCCTCTCCACTTCTGCCCTGCCTACCAAAGGAACTGCAAAAGAGCAAATCTGTCCAAACACATGGGCTGCATCTGGCCTGAGGTCTCTGGGGGGCTGTGCAGTGGGGACAGAGTAGGGAGGTAGAGGAAAGATTGCCCAAAGTGCTCTTTCTGGCCCAATTCCAGCACATATATAATTTAATTGGGAATGCTGCATTACCCTTAGTCACTGTGTAGCAATAGTTAACTTGGTTATTTAGTAACTAAAGACAGTTTTGTACAATTAAACGATTTTTTTCATGTATGAGGGTCTGGAAAGGGACTTTACATTGCACATAAGGGTCCTAGCTTGCCACAAATGAGTGTGCACAACTGAGGCTGGTCCCATGTGGATGAAGCTTGGTTTGATTTTCTGTGGAGATTCAAGATAACATGCCCAAATTTCTGTGTACCCATATATCATAGCATAGGTATTTCCCCACTTCCACCTTAACCATGGGATGTTTTGACTCCAACATCACTTTCAGATTACACCCTGTGGTATGGAATTGCCACGCAGAGTTTTCCCAGGATCCACTATTTTCTGCATTTAAGTAAAGCTTCAGCTTCAAACAGGATGTGAAGCCCTGCTTTTACACGATTTCATGGCATGTTGAGGAATGAAGTACTGGTGTTTGAGGCAAGTGATTTACTGACATGGGGTTATCCAGAGGTTTAATTTGTCATGCATCTCACTCCCATGCTTTGTTTCCCTCTTCACTCTCTTTCTCAGAGGCAGCATGCTGCACACCCCTGGCAGTGAAAGGGCCTCCCTTCACACAGCAGCAATTAATTTTTCTCAGCTTCTCTCCAGCCAGATATCAATGATTCCACAGGATCTGCAAAGACTCTTTAAGACCCTGTCAGAAACATGGAAGCCTTCTTTTTCCTACTGCTTAGTTAAACACAGCTTCTGCATTCAGATTACCCAGACTGATCAATCTCATTCCTTCCTTCTTGATAAAATATTGGGTGTCAGAGTCTTTTAATCCAACAATCTGCCAGCCACAGTCCCATTCATCTGCTGGCATGGAGACAGAGTAGGCTTAAAGTGATGTTTGATCATCAATGCCTTTACCTTTGGATGTTAGATTATTGCAGTGCTTACAGACTGAGCCAGGTCCTGCACCTCACACCAGATACCACAGCTGGAAGAAGAGACACCCAATAGATTCACAGCTCAAGCAAGACCTCCAAAAGCTTTTGTTTTCAAAGCAAATGAATCAGCTTTAAAGCACTTTGTCCAGCCCTGGATTCTTCTAGGGCTGTGCAAACACTTGACTGCAGGGAGATGGATTTTGTCATAGCAACATCCAAGAGAAGAGTCAGCTCTGGCATTTCCATGTTCACTCTCACTTGCATCATGGTGTCTCCATCCATGGTGAGAGCCAACACACTGCCCCTGCCCTGGTCATCTTACACTGACTCTGTCACAAATACTGGCCATTAGAGAGGGGTGATTTTAAAAAGAGTTAAAATTCCGAAAAGCGAGTCTTTTGCTCAGGGATGTTATTGGATCACATCCTTCAAATAGACAGCAGCTCCAGTTACTGCTCTTACAAGTTTTTTCTGACCAAGCAGAGGCTCCTGTCTCCCACCACAGCTACTCTGCATTTGAAGAGAAGCACCAGCAGGTTGGAAATCCACAGAGAACAACTGCAGGCAGAAAGGACTGCTTATTTATTTTACAAGGATATGATAGCAGTTAGGACAAGCTATCACAGTGGAAATATGCAGTTGCATGCAGTAATGTGGATCATAAAAAGAGATTAATTAGTGATGCAAACCTAAAGTAGATTAATTAAAGTACACTAAACCAGGCATAATTTCTTTCACAACCTGCTTGATTTTAATCTGACTTGCTCTGTAAAAGTGTTTTCCTTTGGGTTTATTGTTTGCCCTTTTGTGTCCTCCTCCAAAAGATACCTTCACACAACTGCCCAAGAAGCACTGTCTACACCTGCAAGGACAGGGCTCCTTATGGCAATATTTATTTAAAAGGGGAAAATAACTGCTTGCTTATTGATTTTAAAAGGAGCTTTCAGAACACACTGAGGGGATTAGCACTCAGCTCATCCTAACTCATCTTCATTGCCTGAACTCATGTAGCTCCTTCAGTTAACCTGCCAAAGTAATTTAATGATGTTTTTGATGAATCCCAAAAATAAACTCTGGGCACTTGTGACGCGCTCAGGCAAGATCATGGCAACAGAACACGTGCAGGGGAGGCCAGTGGCCAAACCCAAGAGGAAACCTCTACTGAGCCAAGACTCCTTTGTCTGTGGTGATCATGATTGTATCACAGTTACACTTCAAATTTCCAGCTGATATGCAGAGCTCACATGTTAAATACCAAAGATATGGATAACTCAAGCCTGCCTGGCTTCCAGAGTGCCTTCTGCATTCCAGAAAAGAGGATAGTAGTGGGGAAAAGCCACCCCTTCAACCCCAGAGGTCAATGGCTGGGGAGGTGAAAGATGAAACCTGCCCTGTGGCCTTCAGCCAGGCCTTCATTCTCAGCTTCAGCACAAGATGAAACAGGACCCAAAGTGAACAAGGGAATCTGAACATGAGGGGGAAAATAAGAATTGCTCTCTGGAGCAAATCTGAGTATGTACCATGTCTCTCAGATGTGGGGCATGTCTTCCACGCCACTGTCACTCCTGGTGCTCTTTTCACCTGAACCAATTATCTCAGGATGCCTTTTGTCTTGTATGCCCACTGGCCATTCTATGGACAGAAAGGTGGTGAAATTGGTTCCACACTTTTTATTAGAGAATCTCTCAGTATTCCTATCACTTCATAACCCGTGGCTCTTTGCCACAGATTTGTGACAAGCACAGAAGCAGCTCTTCCTTACAGTTTAGCTTCTTTAATGTGAAATAGGGATACAGCAGTCCACTTCAGTTCCAAATCCAGCCAGAACATTTTTCTTTCAAAAGCAGTAAAGCAATATTAAGCCATTTCCTTGGGGCAGTGGAAATATGAAATACAGCAGACTCTCCTGCTTTAAAGTAGACTTTGTTGTTTTTGGTTTTTTTTTTTTACTGTGAGTGGTCTGACATATACCAGCCACCATTATACACCAATAAAAGCAAAACTCAATTTTCTGTCACAATGAAGATGACCAATAAAATTTTAAACATGGACAACACCCATA
This sequence comes from Parus major, assembly GCF_001522545.3. NCBI lineage: Eukaryota > Metazoa > Chordata > Aves > Passeriformes > Paridae > Parus > Parus major. Next base: position 14,129,929 of record NC_031781.1, read on the forward strand.
CAATTCTATAAAACCTGAGCAGAATCATAAAGCTCCCTTTAAAAACACACAGACTCGCATAGAGGGGGTTCTACAGTCATATAAATTATCCAACTTTACCGTAGAAGGAATATAGTGCACATCATCTCACACTTCTTCAACATTGTCTAAACTAGCCCTATTAACAGGTATGGGGCTGCTCTTCAGCACCACTGGGGTTTTTGGCAATAGCAACACAAAAATTTCAGCAAAGACTGCATCACATCAAGAGAATGCTAACAGTTAACTACATTAGACCAAATATTACTATGTATTGTGCAGAAGCCTGCAGGGCTCAGCCAAAACCACAATCATCTTTGAAAAGAGAGAAGGGATCTCTGCCCTGCAGCCTCAGTAGAGAAAACAGATGAAGATGGGGAAAATGTTGCTTAGTGCAGAGACAATACAAGAACTGTTTCCAAGTGCCAGGAGTCCTGTGCATCCTGTCTGGAATTCTTGTGTGGATGGGTGCAAGCCTTAGGAGCAAATTATCTGGGGGAGGAGACCAGGGAAAGAGGTGATGAGGAAGGGCAGGGGTGTGGGAGGGTCATCTGTGGGCAGAACAGGCTAAATGTTCTTGACACTTGCCTGCAGTGAGAACCACAGGAGGTCTGCCAGAACCCAGCCTGGCACCAAGGATAAATGGAGGTGCTGCAGAACAGGAGAGGAGCTACCACTTGCTGGTGCAGTCACATGAGGATGGATGGTGGGAACAAACTTTGGGTGGTAAAAGAGCAAATCAACTTCCTGCAGTAGATTTGAAGTGGTGTGAAAAAGAAAAAATAAAAGCACAGATTCTAAGCCCTTTGCCTTGGAAGAGGAAGAAAGAGAGGTGGCTGCACATGCAAGGTGCTGCCAGTTCACAGGCAGTAGGATGTGGAGAGCCCCCCAGCAGTGAGGGTGGGCAGGGGACACAGCTGCATGTCTGGAGAATGCTCAGCACTGTGAGCAGCAGCTCCTGAGCCCTGTGGAAAGGAATGGCCTGATTGCACCTACACATCAGACCAATTTTATTGTCTCTGTTTAGAGAAAAAGAGCCCAAATCCTCTCAAGCGCTGATAAGAAGTTTCTGTGAGTCATACCAAGGAGGCAAAAATTTTACCATGTTTTGCTTCTGTCTGGAAATGTGGTAACAGAGTCCAAACCAGAAAAGGAAGGCCTCTGGGAACATTTGAATTAGAACTCAAGGATTTCATTAAGGAAAACTATTTAACATGCTTAAAAAGCTTTTGCATTAAGAATGAAATCAAGCAAGGTACAGATGTAAGGTAATTACAGAAAGAAGATTAAAGGGTCAGATTCTTTTGTCATCTAGAAAAAAGGATGCACAGAGTTTACCATTTTGCAGAAGATAGAGGCCATTAGCATGGGTAACCCAAGGACTTCTCTTCCCAGTTTTCCTCCTCCCTGCTCTATGAGGTTATTTGGGCTCTCCTGTGCTGGATACTTGAAGGTTCACTCCAGAGTATGAGACACATTTGCCCCACAGCAACAGCACCATTTACTTCAGGGGTATTTTAGAATATTATGTAATGGTTATACAGCAATCTTCAGAAAACAAAAGTGCCTTTTTTTTTTTTTAAACCCACTTTTAACTCCACTGCAGTTGGAAATAAAGGAAATAAAACTACAGGACACTAGAAAATTACTTCATATAGCAAAGACAAGACCACAACTAAGGGTATTAGTTCTTTAACTTGTAATATTTCCATAGGTAACAAAACAGGTTTTTTCTGGTGATGACAAAATTTTGATAGAAATCAGTACTTTGGTCATTTTTGGACATTGGCAGCATATCAAGTACCCATGAAAAGGGTCAGTCTGGTTTGCAGGACAGCCAGAGGCTGGAACCAGCAGCACTGAGCCAAGCCTTGGATTGATACAAGCAACACTTGCTGTTTCTGACTGCTGACATGACTGAAGTGTTGCTTATCTGCTTGAACTCATATTGACTCACGCTGTTCATGCAATAATGGAGCAAAACTGCATCATCGACAGGATGCTGATCCATTTGAAATGACAAATGATAGACTGGAGAATAATGAAATCTGGGAAGTTCTGAAATTCTTATCTTCCATGCATCAGGTAAGCCAGAACCGTAACTCCTTAATTCTACTCCTACCTAATGTCATCTTTTCTTGCCAGGGAAGATAAAAAAAATATCATTTCAAGGATTTTATGCTATAAGTCACTATTGAAACCTTCACATTCAGTTATTTTACATCTCTAGGCATTGAATTATCAGCAATAGGCTCAGGACTGGATAAAACTGAAAATTAATGATGGAAAAATATTCAAGAACATATACAAGAGGGTATCCCTTGCATCATTAATAGATTTTCAAGAGGAGGACTTAATCAGAGATGGAGTAGGACACAAGAACAGCCAGAAGCCACTTCTCCAAAGACACAAGGATGAAGTAAAGCATGTGGTTTGCTGATCTCCCCTTGGCACAGCTGCAAGCCACAAATGTGAGGTGTCAGGAAGATGCTAAAATTTCCCAATTTAAGGACTCTCCTGAAATTGATACAGATTGTGGTTCTAAGTCCAGTTCTATCAGTACCAGAGGGATGTCAACATCCAGGTCATTCAAAGCAATACCATTGCAGAAAACTGTCTCATATGCAAGTATGAAGGAATTGGTTCAAAGGAGTAGAAACCACTGGTGAAAGAGTATATGTGAAAAATCAGGGAAAGTGCCTTTTATAGATTTGTACATCATTAGGGAGAAAAGGAAAATAAGATACCAAAGAATGTTGATAACTTAGAGTCTGATGATGCAATATTTATTTTATCTGTAGCTATGACTTTAGACTACCATAAAGAAAAATCCTGCTGAGAATTCAAAATATGCCTTCTCAACAGAACAAAAAAAGCCCAAACCAAAAAAAAAACAACCAAAATGCAAGACTGATGTAAAGCATTTGCAAGCAAAAAGACAAAATGCAAACCTCCCAAATCGGAAAGAACATTGCCCCCCCGGAACCTCCTCCTGAGAAGTGTTATTAGTTATAGCTCTCATGAAGTCCTTACAATTTCCCAGTGTATGTATGAATGCAAATAGATCCAGAGGGTGCAGGAACAATCATCCCAGCCCCAGTGATGCCATTGCCTGCCAGGGTGAGGATGACATGTGCGTGCCATTCCCACTGCCTGCCTTGGGAAGGCTGGTATTGAATGGGAACAAGAATTCCCAGCATGGGCTTCACAAGGCAGCACCGAGGAGCTGCATCTTTCCTTTACTGCCAGGACAAAGTGCTCTTGGTAAAGCACAACTAAAATGGGAGGAAGTTTCAATCAAAGCATGGGAAAGAAGAAGTGTGCTGTGTTGGGATGCATTGAATGGAAAAGGCAGGGGGAATAATGAACAGCTAAACCAGCAGAAACAAGAGGATGAATTCAGCTCCTGCAGACAGTTTCACCAGTGAGATAAGGCAAAATGACTGGGGTTTGTTTGGTCTCCAGTTAGAGAACTGTAACTCTAAAGCCTTTGCCAGCATGGAATAAGTTTGAGTTTATTGAGCCTCTCACTAAAAAAACCCAACAAATCCAAACCTAAGCAAAGGAAAAACCACACCAGGAGAGACCCAGGCACTCAAGCAGAACTTCTCATGGTAATGAATAGTGTTCAGCACAGAGGGTAAGTTGGCAAAGGAGGTTATCAAAACCAATGGATACAGATAACTTTAAATACACATCTGTACACTGATACGACAGGAGCAGTTTGCAGCACACAGGGATAAAGTTTAATGAAATATTCTTAACAAGAGAAGCTTGCTATGCCTAGTCAGTAGAGGCCACAATTCCTTAGTTTTGCAAGTAATACATGACTGAAGCCAAAAGCTCTCCTCTAGGAAACCCTGGGCTAAGAGGTGCTGGCAGAGAATCAGGAAGGGACTGCCTGCTGCTGTTGCAAGCAAAGCCCTTTGGCATCAGGGAGTATTTTTCCCTTTATTAAAAAGGTATTTATTCACCCCAAGGTATCTGCTTCTCTCAGACAAGGCATTAGCACCAACTGAGCTTACAGGAAGGAGACAGAGTAAAACTCACCTACACATTTTTATTCTGACACTAGCTCACCCACCAAGGCAAGGAGATTAGGTGAAAAGAAAAAGAGATCTTATCAGAAATGCAAGATGAAGGGAATTATTGACCAACACCAAGACATCTGTGTGTGACAGCTCTTCTCACACCCAAGCAGTGTCCAGAGGCCCCAGATAATTTGATCTGGCAGTCAGATGCAAAGATATCCCAGGACTACTCATGGACCTAAGGCTCAAGTGTTATGGGCCAGCTCCTCCACTGTTTTTGTCTGAGCTGAGCAAGAGCTGCAGCTTCCACAAGCAAAGGCCAGCTCAAATCCACCGCCAGAGCACAGAGGCTGTGATTCAGATCTGAATTTCACAGGCACTCTCCACAGTTATGAAGGGCAAGGTAGGGGGAAGCCCAACAGCCTGCCCAGTCCTTTCAGAAGGGTACATAAAGGGTTGCAGCTTTTCCCAAGGATTCTTGCACTGCTTATAGGGTACCTCTGTCAAATTTGGCAGTAAAAAGTCACATGTCTCTTCCAGATCTTCCCACCAGTACCCACAGAGTATTTTGGGCATGATGGAGACTGTCCTGAGCCTATCAGGCAGCATAAGCATCCCCCTGCACTTCTAGGTTTTTTTTCTTAAATGAGCACTTGAGAAATAATTGTTGTGTGCTGAATACCATTATAAATCACACATTACCATTTCTCACAGAGAACTACTATGAATCACAACCCCCTCTTCCAGAGGGCAAAGAGCAGAGCAGCACTCTAAACCACACAAAATGACCACAGATCCCAATATACCTAAGAACTTCAGAAGAAAATTTATATTCACAGGAACATTTTTCACTCAAGGCAGTGAAAAATCCATATGCCCTGTATGTGGGTCTCCCAGAGAACAGGACCATCAACAGCCAGACTATTCTTTGAGGGAAATTCTAGAGGGCATTTCTCATTACAGACACATTCCTGTAAATAAAACAGACTACTGTACAGCATCTCCATCCAAGGCCCGAGAGCCAGGACTGCTCAGGCTCAGAATGTGATTTAAGCCCTGGGAAGGGATCTGGAAAATGCCACTGCTGACAGCAGAGAGGAGGGAGGGGAGGTGGAGGAAGCTGATTTTAAATCACAGAAAGAGCAGACTATAGAAGTGTAGACTTCATCATGCTGTGACAGAAGAAAGTGAGGGGCACTGGTGTTCCATCTTCATCATTGTTAAATCCTGGTCGACCTCTCGAATGTGTGCCTGCCCTGAGCAAACCTTGTCTCAGCTGCTTCTCTCTGCTGCACACATGAAAGTCTGGAGTCAGCTGTGGGGCACTCCTAGTCCTACTTACTGCACATTTATTCAAGGTAACAATCATTTCCCTCCACTTCAATATTTCCCTTCCACAGACATCTTGCAGCTGGACAGTGACCTCCTTAGGCTCAGCTGAAGTCAGCCAGCCTTAAAAAGAGAAAATTACCTTTGTAAAATCACCAGAATTTTATCCCTATGGCTTTCAATAATCAGTCCAGAATATACTCTGGGCCCTAATACTATCCTTCTTCATCCTGTTGAGCATCATTCTTCCTTTGCAATTGAAATCCTTCTTCCACCAAGGAACAGCAGAAGCAGAGAGGAATCCCCCCACCCTCAGCCATCTAAATGCAAGTCATCCAGTGTGAAAAGGCAATCTGTGCCCCTGCTCCAGTCAGGCACTGCAGAGAGAGAAATTTTCAGCACATGGATTAATAAAAGATAATGAATCTCACTATGGAAAAACGTCTTTCTTTCATTTCTTACAGAAGCTGTGAGTAGCTTCCCACTGCAGTATTGTAACACATAGTAAAACATTCAAAAAATTATTTCCACATCTACTAAGGTTCAGCACTCCCTCTAAGCTGAAGCACTAAAAACAAAAATGTAAATCATTTCCCCAGCATAAGCCCCCAAAGGCCAAGTGACTCCAGTTTATTTCAGGACAGTTGGTAAATGATCCAATTATATCTGTACAAGTTTTACAGCAAAGCCCTGAGTCATCTGTAAAGAAAATTCAGTCCAGTGTCATCAAGAAAGTTTCAAAAGTTTTTGAACAAGAACACAATCACAGTACTAGGAAACAAATTCTTTGTTTGACTTACGACAGACTCTTTTTCATGAATTGCTATAAAAGAGACCAGTAGAATAGGTTTAACCTCAAAAATAGAGCTTTGGCATGCAGATGCAAGTTAATTAAAAAAAAAGTCAAAAGAAGCACTGAGAACAGACATTCACAAAGCATTTCCAGCAGTATAAAAACCACATGGTGCCAAGCAAAAATATTATATAGGAATGACACAAAAGCAGTGCACACAAAAGGAGAAAGCCTGGAAAACTCTGACACTACATTTCAAGCTGATACTACTCAACACATGTCAGGAGGTCTGGGCAGTGAAATGACCATTTTAAAGCAAATGAGGCTCTCCAGCTTCCCAATACTTCCTCTAGGAACTCCACAGACAGGGTTATTCAACCCTTTGCATTATTTCCTTCACTCACAGGAACTTAGAAAATGATCTATCAGTGAAGATTGGCTTTTTGTCCACAGCTGGGACAGATCAGAAGAAACGTCAATCTTAGATGCTCCTGTTGTGCAAAGATTTAATAGCTTCCATTTGCAACATGATGATTGCCTAAATTAAAATGGAAGAAAAAAATGAGCAGTGTTGGAGGTTTCAGATTGGGAATTTAAATACATGGTTGCTGTGGGTGCTTGCTTTCCTGAGAGGAGATTTACATAGCTAAGTTTGGCATGTCTGCAAAATATTTGCTCCTGTCAGAAAGCAGGATTACCAGAACAACCTGCAGGATACCCTACAGCAGATCAGCATTCCTCCAGAGCACGGAATTAGGTTCAGCCGAGCTTCTGCATGGACAACCTAAGTCCAAAAAAAGGGTTTGAAGTCATGCCCTACAAAATCCTGTTTTGGTAAGCTGCTGTGCTTTGCCTCCCTGCTCAGCCCCAGTGCCTCACCTACTCTGCCTTTAACATCTGAACCAGTGACCTCTTTTTCCTCTGCTGCTTTCTAGTTATTTTACCATATTTACGTAATTCCTCTAAAATTAAACATGCACTATTTATTTTCTGCAGTACCTACAGCATTACTTAGGAGTTATTACATGCAGCAAAGGAAAAAAAAAATACGTCTAACATAACCTGTGTAGAAATCTTGGATATGGCCTGTTTATTCATTATCACTAGGAAACAACTAAAAATAAAACTGCAGCGAAGCTGCAAATTTAAAAAGCAAATTTAAAGCAAATTTAAAATGCTCAACACAAGAGTAAATTTAGGTAATGCCCTGGCATCAAGTATTTTCCGGGGGGGGGGTGTGTTTTTGAGTTTAAAACAACTTCAAGCATGGTTTAGCATTACAGTATTTCCAAAATAACAGTATGAGATAAAGTCTAACTGAAATGTGTTAGGAATAAACACTGCTTTTTATTTAATTACTCAGCATAACAGCTACTACATAAAAGCCTGCAGGTGCTCCCTACCAGCACCAGTCCATAGACACAAGTACTGAGGTATCAAAGCTCATTCAGACTCAGTTCTTTCCCCAGTTTGGATCCCATTTCCAGGTTCCAGATGTCTGCACTGCTTTTTTCCCAAGGCCCCACATGCCATCAGCCCCACGGAGCTGGAAATCCCTTTCCCTCACATGAGCATCCACATTTCTCTACAGGACAAATTGCAAAATTTGCTTCTGCTTAATGCCCTGCTTTTGTCAATATTCCTTTTCTATTGACTGACAGTTGGGTTTGTTCCCTTTACAGTCAGGAATCTGAGTTTTTAGTTACAGCTTCATTTATTAAGATTCCTGTGAACGGATTTGCAGAAAACATGTAGACTTGTAGATATTTAACTGTATTGGAGTAGCCCCAACAAGATGATTCAACCACTCTTCCACAACTAGAAGTAAGATTTTAATGAATGAAAAGTAAGAAAATACTATGTCCCTTCTCTTTAAAAGTCTTAAGAATCCAAAGGTATTAAAATAACTATATAACATAACATAATTTCTAGCAGAAATAGTTCTCTTGCAAAAGTAGCAGATGAATATCTGAGAGCAAGCAAATCATATTCTCAAAACTGCTAAACTTTTGCATCCCCCCCTCCTGCCATAAGTGTTCTGTTACTGACTTTTACACTAAAACATAGACACACATCACTGCAACAGGACAAGAACCAGCACGGGCTGGGTACAATTACAGGGCGTTTCCTGAGAGCACAGTTCACCTCAGGATAAAGTGTTCAACCCAGCCAGCTTCGTGCTTAAGCCTTTTGAGACAGCCAAGGGAAAATTTCATCTCAGAAGAGCAGAGACTCTGCAGTCTTAATAAAAGGTGACACAGAGATAATCACGGACTGCAGATATCCCACCGTGATTTGGTGCAGTATCACAGCAAGGACCCCCAATCCATCCCAGCAATATTTTTAGAAATGTTTACTCTCAGACAGAGCACAAATACCTGAAGATTTTTTCAGATCAGTGGAAAAGGCTAGGCTTGTTCTCAGCTGCTTTCTCTACCCTGCCACTGCACTCTGTGTTTCTTGTCCTTGGGGTATTTAGCAGAAACAAAGTCATTGAGACACCCTTCAGTTCAGCAGATAAAACAAGCCTTGCACCTGACTTCAGTGATTATTACCTTGCCTTCCAAAGAGGACATGTCAGCTGCATTCCCCAAGGAACAGAGCATGTATGAGCTACCTAATCCCCACTTGCAGAAAGAGGCCTTGCAAATGCCTTTCACTCAGTGCAAAAACTTAGAGGATGTCTCAGCTAATTTAACACACAGCTTTGTAGCTGCTTAGGAACAGTTCTCCAGACCTACCTCTTCCATGGCTAGTAGCACTCCAAATAAATGCAGGCCCTGCTCCTGACAGAGCTGGAATGGGAGTTAAGGATCAATAAACCTCAGGCAGGGATTTCATGGGAGATAATAGGCATAGAAGAGCACAGCTTTGGCTGCTAAGATCTTGCTACAAAGACATACAGTAGAACAAGTGTGAGAGATTCTAGTTATAGCAGAAGAGATAGATTTCTTTGTGGGACTTGTGAAGTGTGGTCATGAACAAAGCTCATTAGCTTGACCATGTTGTTAGAATAAACATCCATAACAAAATAACCAAGATCTTACTTCAAAACCACTTCTTTGCAGCAAATATAGCAAAAAGTTTCTACTTTTGAGTGAGAAATGGATGAGAAGTAAAATATTTGTGTTGAAAGCTTTGGGTATAATATTGCAAGAGAAATAAAAATATTTGAATTTCAGATTGCAAATAACTTGATTCTGGGGACAGAAAGAGAGACAAATTAATTTTCAAAGAACACCACAACTGATGACTGAAGTCTCCATTGCGAAGAGTCATAAAACTTCAAAATGCACTTGGCCACAAGTGCCCAGCCATGCTCATTTCTATTTGTCATATGTAGTCTGGATTTCACTGTGGTTCTCAAGTTTCTGCCAAGGTTTACACAAAACCTGAACCTCAAATGTAATGAAAGAAGGCTGAAAGAAGAGATCTGGCAACAACCTTTCAGGTTTTATTCAAGTAGGGCTTTCATTATAGAGGAAAGTGGACCTGGACATCTGTCAGCACTTTAATATAGTGTCTTCAAGTGTGACCACATTGTTTAACTCCTTCAAATCAAATTGAAATATTTATTTTCTAATATTACTCTATTATTAAACACATTTTCTTTTCTTTTTTTTTTTTTTTTTTTTTCTGGACATAGATATAGAGGAACAGATTAATTAGAAACAATATCTAATCCAAAACAATTCAAGACCAATTTCCTCTTGAAATGTTGACTTCTTCTAAGCAGAGAAATTGACATCTTACTTTAACATCTCTTCCCTTAAATGCCTTTCCCTGTGCTATCCCTGTAGGGCTTTCTCAGGTCCAACCATTTATAAATTTGCCCTTTTTAAGCACTTTGAAGTGAGCCTCTTGCAATGTTTGGAAACAATGCATCTGGACATTTCTGCTTGAGCTGGAGACATTAAACCAATGTTGCACAGGTTGATGTGCCTTGCACAAGACAAGCTCCAAAATTATATAGAAGCCCAAAGACTCTATGGACATTAGGAGAAAGCCTTCAAAAGCCTTCACTCACTGAATGCAGGAAGAAATGTGTGCATTGAAGACTGGCAGGGGAGAAAATAGAGCCTGTAACCAACACTATTCTTTTTCCCATATTCAAACAAAAATTTACCTGGAAACTAAGCAAGTATAAATAAATTACACTACATTTGTTTCTTAGAAAAGAGCTGGGGTGAGCAGCAGAACTCTTCCTCCTGGTAGATGTTTCATACCATATCATTCCACTGGTGGCATCTTAATCTGCCTCACCTGTACCTGTTCTTGGTATCTTGCCTGAAACCTGAGTGGTTCCCTAATGTATCCCATCTAGGCTCTTCTCCTGAATTATATACCTTTCTGAAGACATTTCCATGCACCTTTGGTGTTCACCCTCTAAAGTATCCTATTCTTCAGTTCTCCTGATGCCTTCATGACTGGCACACCTTCAGTCCTGCATCAGTCCTGCTCCTACTGTTGAATTGGTCAGATATCCTATACCTTAATGATTTAATTTTTAATTGTTTCTTTTATGCAAAGTTATTACCCTACTCTTCTCTGATCCATTCTTCTTGAGGGCAAAGAAGAAAATTTGAAGGTCAACCCCCAGTGAAATTAATTTTCAACATCCATGGCACTTCTGTAATTGATTGCAGCTTTAATGAGAGCTCTTTTCCAGTGAATTGGTTAGGAGATCCTCAGGTTTCCTGATAATACACTTTATTAACAGGACCAGCCAAATGAGGAATGGAGTCCTTTTACTCATCTATTGATGCTAAGGATATTAAAATTGGTTTCCTTCCCCGCTAGCCCTTGCTCCCATACATAGGTTTTGGATAAGCCATCCTTGCAAGCCTGGACAATAATGAATATCCCTGAGTGATACAATCACCCCCTCACCTCTGCTGCTGGAAAAATGGCCTTGATCCTCTGGGCATGGCCCATTCCACAGTCTGGATGAAGCAGAAACAGCAGTGCCATGAAGCACTTCCTTTCCTTCACAGAACTGAGCAGCTTCACAGCCCACAGGTGTCCTGGGCCTGGCCCCTGCCTTCCTCCCACCACAGGGGCTGTGATAACACAAGGTGGGGAGAAGGGCCTACTAGCACCACCTGGCAGGCTCAAACGACACTGTTTCCATGGTTATTTGTCACCATAGCTTTTTGTATGAAATATGTTATGTTTTTTTCTCATTGACACCTCAGGGGGACACTCCAGCCAGTAAAGCTCCCTCCAGCATTCAATTATCCAAGTCAGTTACGCAAGGCCTCACCTGCATTTTCTTTGTAAAACAAACCTCATGCTGGTTTAGATTGACAAATCCAAGGGGTGACACAGCTTCTCAGCTGTGATTCAGCACGTTGTTATTATGAACCAATATGCAAAGTTGGAGGTACATTCACGACATTGCACTGTTGGTGTCATCAGGCTCTGAACTAGGCCTTCAGATGAGACAGACTTTCCATGATGCTCAAAACCAGACCCACCATTTATTTTGTCCACCCTCCTGTGCTAAATTTTCCAAACTATCAGCATTTTGTCCATTATGAGTGCTCCAATATAAGTAACCAGCGTGTGAAGAGCTTGTTCAGCTGTTGTGGAAGCAGCCTAGGACATGTGTGATTTCAGAGGAGTCAGTCAGGAGTGTGGTACTTTGCATTTAGTGGGAAGATACAACGGTCCTAAGGGTTTCCTCACCCAAAAGTCCAGAAAATAATGAATAAAAATTTCTGGTCACATCCTCCAACTAGAGCACATCAACAAAGGGCAGCTGCTGAGGAAGAGCAGGAGATCACACTGTCAGAGAATCTACAGCTGATTCCTCTCAGAGATGAAATCAAAGCAATTGAGTACAAACTTTCCTTTTTATGTTGTCATTTCTAGCCATGGCCATGTTTCTTTTCACATGGTTCACTCTGAGCAGATTGTCAGGTCAGTGCTTCCCCAGAGCAATACAGGCTGACCTCCAAGGGCCATTCTGGGGGATGTGCAAAGCTGTGTGACTGGTGTGACACTTCAGCACATTTTATTGTTTGAAGAGCCCTATTTGGTGCATGTGCTTCAAATATACAACATGTGAACATTTGTTTGTACCTGACTCCTGTCTTCTGTAGTAGCTTTGTTCCTTAATTAGCTCTGCAGACTGACACTGACTGGTCTTTACAACAGTAACATCAGGGAGAAAAGTCACCCCTAGAGCCAATAACGCAATGGAAAATTCAAAATATTCATTCAAAGCAAAAAAAAAGATTGCCACCCAGCCTGGGAATAAAATCTCTGAAGCTCCTGCCCTCTAATGGATGCTATGAATCTGTATATGGCTTATTGGAAATATTTAATAAATTATTATAGAATGCCAGATATTCTCAGATGTATGCATTTCATTATTCTTCATTCAGTCTGACAAACAGCTTTTGTTTCCACTGCACAAAGTCTATAAATATAGGAGTTGTTATAACCAGAAAAATATACTATTTTCTACATACTTGCTTCTTTCCAGAAAAAAATGTAGTTCTGGTGTCCAGCACTATCCCCAGCCTGATCTATACTGTAATTATCAAACCTGAAAACTGGCAGTGGCACTATGGTGAGCTGCTCAGTACTTTTTTTTAATGTTCCAATATGTCACACTTGAAACATTTTTTTGAGCAGTTCAAGAGAGTACTTTTAATGGAGATGTTAATCACAGGCAGCATTTTACACTGATTGATGAAATAGCAAGACAATTTTGTGTTCTTCACTTAATTATCTGAAAGTCTCCAAAAGCAATTCTTGCATCATGAAACACACTTGGAATCACTACCTTATCTGTACAAATCACCAGGAAAAATGTTACTGCATCCACTCTATGAGGAAGAAAAAAAACAGACTCAAGTATTCTCTCTGCTCTAAATAATGAAGTGGAACCAGCAGAACTGAGAGACTGGCAGGGAGGATGTTTCTCAGCACTGTTAGTGCAGCCAATAGGCTGCAGATTTCCCAGCTATCCTGGTCCTTCAGCTGCTTTCAGCAGCTTCACACTCACATTCCATTAAAGGAGGGCAGTTAATTCTGTGAACTGTGTTGCTCTGAACATGACAGAAAACATAAAACCAACAGAAACACAACCAGATTCTAACTGAAGCATTTCCCTTCATGAATATAACAACTTTTACCAGTGACAGAAATTCTGCACGAGTAATGGCAGAATGTCGCTCTGCTGCAACCTCCTGCAAAACTATGCAGCCAAGCCAAAGCTGATGTTAGTCATATCTTTGCAGGAATCACTAGAGCTGAACAGGAGTATAAAACAAGGTGGAATTTGATTAGATACAAACAGATTTTCGTTTTACACAGACAAATCCTGCTTAAATTTATGTCAGCACAACCCAGCAAATGTAACCACAGAAGCATGTGGCTCTGGTGGCACACACAGTGAGATTTATTCAGAAAGCTGCCCATAACTGAACAGGCTTGTCACGAGAGGCACAATCTCTACATACTCAAGACCTACAATATGTGTAACATTACACCCCGAATTGTTTTCTGAGCAGAGGCATATTCTCCATGGGATAATCCAGTCCTGCAATTTAATTCTCTTAAAAACATATGCAAGGCACATTTAGGAGGATTTCAACTCCCTGTGCAGTAATAAGGATCGTATCCCTTTTTCAACCAGAGTATAGCATGCACACACGCTACTAAAATTTTACCATTAAATTACTTGCACCACATCTAATGACTCCATCTAAAAAGCCATTCCTAGAGGCTCCAAAAAATCTCAGTAGTACTCACAGGCCAGGAAGCACCCCAGATGAAGGGTTATTCTGCTGCAGCAGTGTTAGAGCTGTTGACTATTTTGCACCACGCTCTCCTGGGATGAATCCTGTCTAGGAAAAGCAAGCTCTTATCACCAATCCAGTTGGCTTTACTTCATTACTTGGAAAAACAGGTTCTCTGGTAGCAAACAGTCCTTATCTGTGCAGACTGTTAAGGGTGAAGAGCCATTCCCTTCTTGCAACATAGCTGGATATATCTGTTTAGAAGTATAAACCAACTTCAGGGACCCAGTAAGAGCTTGTAGGAGGACCCAGAGTCTCTCAGAGTTTGCTGGAGTGACAGCAGATTTCCCTCTCTCCCAGGGGCTGGCTGTTCTGCCTCCACTTCTAATGCAGCACACTGGAAAGGAGAGAACTAGAGTAGACCCCAGCTTCAGACCCCTCAGAGCAGCCAAGAATACTACAACTTCTTTTAAACTGAAGAACTCCTCTAACCCTTTTATCCCAATAATACAGAGAGCCACAGATATTTAAGAATTGTCTTCTGAAGCTCCTGCTTAAATAAAAAGGGATAAGAACAAAGAAGCCAACATATGGTGTCTAAATACTGAATTCCTGGATTGTATCCCATCAAGTATAGCCTTGGGTAGAGTTACATACATTGTTTTCACCAAATCAACATGGCACAATTTAAAGTAGGTATTACAATTTCACCATTTATCATCCCAAAAGCAGAGTGGCAAATAGAACTGTTGTAACAGCAAATCTGAGGCAGCAAGAACCTTAGCCTGGTTGGAAAGACTACAGTTCTTTTTAGCTCTGTCTGAAAAACCTATATACAGGGTATCTGCCTTAAAGACCAATTCTTTAATCAATCTAAAACCAATGGTAGAAAAATAGAGGGTACAAGATGTAGGGGACAGTCACAATGAGTTGCAGTTCTCTCACAGCTTATCCAGGGCTCTTTTAGGCAGCAAGGAGACTGCCAGAATGAGTGTCTGGAATGATTCTGCCATCAAGTCCCCCAAGCCCTCTTCCCCAATAGGTCTAGGTGAATAGAAAAGCAGTAACACATTTAGAGTCAGGGTTGTGCATTTCACATGATGCTTCCTGCTCCCATGAAACTTTAGCTGATACCTTGTGGAGAGAGGACACAGGACCCTGGCAAGGGACTGACTCACAGAGCCACCTCCTTACAACATCTGCCCTTTGTTAGACTTTCAGCCAATGTAATTATGACCCCCAGTGCAAGCCTCAGGAGGAAAGCCACAAACCAGAGGGGGAATGAACTAGCAGCATTTTAGAGTCAAGGTCACACCTAAGAAATGCCCACAGAAAATCAAAGCAGTAACAAAAAACAATGTTTGGGTCAATGTGCCCTTGTTGCAAATAATCTGTGCTCCAGCGTGTCCTGTAATATTGTTGGGATTCCCAGATGTGACTGCAACCAGAAACAGCCATCAACCATCCTCCCTGCAGTCATGACATATCTCCTGATGTTCCAGAGATATCGGGTGGAACCAAAGACAGGAAAATGGAATTAATACCAAAATACACTCCCCAGGATCATTTGTTTTTTCACAAGTACGTTAAGAACATGAAATAGGAAACTCTTCAACAAAATTAATCTTTGTCTTTCTATGCCGAATGCAAAAAAAAAAAAAACCACAAAATGAGGTTTTGCTGAAACAAGAGACATCCTGTCACTCGTCCATAACTTCATCTGATTTAAACTATAAGCATAAAAGTAGCACGGCTATTTAGTCCCAGGAATCATGTTTCAGTCTTGGGATGTTTTCTTCTGTGGACTAACATACCTTCTTACATCTCAAAAAGTAAATATACCACTAGTGTGATGTCAGAAAATGCACTTAGAAAATAATTCTCAGAAGGTCTCAGTAACAATACAGGAGCTGAAATGTGAACGATTTACAACAGCTCAGAAAAGAACCTTTGGCATTTGGTCAATAGAAACCACAACAGAGAAATGGCACTGGAGAAGCATTGTTAATTACTAAAAATAACAGAGTACAACATCGATAAAGACTGGCTGCTCCTCTAAGAGAAATGGTTGAAGATAACCAACTTCTAGGCAAAAAAAAAGCATCCATTGTAACTGAAAGAGAACTGACAACTACCTGCTTTACTCCATCACTGCTCCTTTTCAGTAAGGCACTGCCTTGACAGAAGGCAGTCATTTCTGGCATCAGCTATGAATGAGCTAATTCATTATCAGCAACATTACAACTTCCTGTGCTTAGGAAAAAATTGTCTCAAAAAAAGAATTTCTGTGCCTCTTCTCTCTCCTCAAAACTGCCACCTGGGCTTAGCCAGCACAACAAAAGCTGATGCTGGCACCTTCATTTGGAAGAGAAACAGCACAGGTGGCAGTAGGGGTGAGAAGAACAGCAGATGTGGAAACAGACACCAGACCAAGAAGGGGTATGAAGAACCCTTCCCGCCTCCTGAGTCCATTGTTAGCAGAGCCAGAGGGGCCTGATGATGATTGAATCCCACAGCAAACAAAGGCTTGGGCTTCTTAGAATTTTTTAAGTTGGAAAAGACCTTTAAAATCAGCAAGTCCAACCATCAAACACAAGTCCTACTTCAACACAAGTTGGAAATCAAATCAATAGAGAGTCTCACATTATTTCTCAGTTTAAGCAGCATCATTATTACCTGGAGCCACTATGTTAATTGTGTGTAAACCAAAGCATCCAAGGAGAACCTCAGCCTGGTTTTGGAAGCAGGGAATGGGGATAGGAAAAAACAGGAGATAGACACTGCTTGGTGCTGAAGCACATCTCTTAGCGTGACTCGATCTGCACTGGCCAGGTTTTACTGTAAGCAGCAGAAATATCCAGCCATTCAGTGCCCTCTGAATATTACTTTAAACATTTTAGTGTGTAAAAAGCTTTCAACACTAAACACCTGCTTTGCTGGAGATGCAATGGGCTTCCCACCCAGCACAGGTATATCACCCTTGAAAGCAATGAACACACCTCAACCATATTCTAAACCAGTTTTGTCTTTTTCTTGGTAGGTCTCCCGTGAAGTTCACACAAGCAAGATTCCCTGAGCTGGAATCAAATAAAAGGTACAGCTAATAAGCTGCCTTTTACTAGTGGTTCAGAGTGTAAGCTGCCTTTGTAAGATGTCCATCTTTATACCAGGAGGAGAGCACCAAATCAGGAGGAAGAGTTCTCCAAGGGTATGGTGCTGCAGGAGCCCTGCACTAAAGTGCACTATCTAAAGTCAGCTCTGGCTGGTAGAAAACAACCTATCTCACACGGTTCCCAGCTCATTGATTTCACCAAGGCACTCTCACAGCCAGAGGGCCTGAGGAACAGATGGCTCAAGTGCAATGCTGCAGACCTGTGGCTGAGCAACACACAGTAGCTTTCAGTCCTGGTGTGATCACTGCACATGGAAAAAATCACCCCTTGCTCCAGCCTATTTGTTTCAGCTGACTTTCACAGTGAGATGAAGCTGATCTCAAATCAAATCAGCCATTTTTTCTAAATCTTTTGAAAACCCAAATCCATGTTTTCCTCATAAAACAGATCTCTCTCAGATTCAGCAATAGCACATACAAAGAACTCACAGAAGTCAGCCCAAAAACAGAGGGAAGGGAGCAGAAATTACATTTACAAAGCAGGAAGCAGACATTTCTGCAATGGTTCTGCTCAGCCACCGGAGCGCCTCGGGGAGGATTACACAAGAAATAAACTCTCTGCTCAAAGTATGTAAACTGATAAAACAGCCTTGCTTTGATGCTTGCTCTGCAAGAAGCATTTCAGCTGAATCAGTAACAATGCTTGTTCTTCACTGCAGTGACACTGCAGCAGTTGCAGAAATATATTCACATTTTAACTATGGTGTTTATTCCAGGAAGTGCAAAGTTAGTGGTGCTTGATCTCTGAGGGAACATTGCTGCAACCACTCAGGCTTTGTCATGGGACTGATGATAAAAGATTCAGCTTTCTGTAAAAAATGGTATGCTGGATTTATGTGCATATTGCATTTCTCCTGTAAGAATGCCTGACTTTTTATGGAAACCACAGAGAGATCCAGGTGGAGAAGTGTTCAGGATATGACAACCACCTATTGCAGATTAGATCAGAAAGGGAAACAGCAGCTGAGCTTAATACATGGAGAAAGAGTCAAGTTTAGTTTATGGTCTTTTCAGAGCAGCCAAAAAATGATTCGTTTTAGAGTCCTAGTGCATCATTGGTAGTTTTGCAGTGCCAAAGCTTTTAAATTTGGCAAAATGAAACCAGCAGGGAATATAGAGCTGTGGATGAATATCAAAACAGGGAGGATAGGAAGGCAGAGGATATGCTGCATTTTTGAGTGCTCTGGTTTTTGAGCAAACCTGGGTTCTGTTATGTTCATCTCCCATCTAGCACTTTTTAAATGAAATGCAAGTCCTTAGCTGTGTCCCAGGTTTAGTATATCAGCAGTTATCCCAGAGGCAGGGCAAACAAAAGTCTGTTTTTATAATAGAAGGTTTCATTTAAATAAAACAAAAACAACAGTTTTAAGACAAGAGAGATCTCAAAACCTCTATCACACTCAGTATGTGCAGTATTTGGATTTATTCAATCTGAAAAAGGGTTGTTGCCAATTACCAGTGTATATCCAGACAGAAAATACCTAACCTGCTTTTCCTGCAGGCCTTCTGTGTTTTCCTTTTTCTGCCTCACTACTCCTGTCCTCACGCTCCTTTTGCTGGAGGCTGCAAGACCCCTTTTGTCATTTGGCACTTCCACTCTGAGGTGACAGCACCCTATGAAGAACCAGCCCCCACAGCTTCATTGGGGCAGCCAGCAGATCCCACTGCCACACCCTCAGTGATCCCAGTCCCAAAGACTCCTTGTTCCCCCTGAAACACTGCCACAGTTTCCATGGCACCATAGAAAAGACACATATTTTTTAAATTCCTAAGAGGTGCAGATATTTGGGTGGTTCTTAAAACTTAGCCATCCTCCTCAGATATTCTGAGCCTACCACATCACCAACCACTTTTCATATCTGAAATACTTTTGCAAAAGTTCCTCTGACAATGGATCTGATGTGATCCATCATGCAGCAGCAAGAGATGTCAGCTGAAGGAAAACCTGCACAGGAAAACCTCAGAAGGATTGAGCACAGTAGCAAAGCTCTCAGTGTAAGCTCCTATTTCCTTGTGCATAAACAAACCCATCACAGGGCTCACAGCATTCACATTTTGACTTTTGTAAAGGTGTTTCACACTACCATAAGAATAAAAAGTCATTAGAAAGAAGATAGAGACATGGCCCTGTGACATTGTGCAATGCTCTATTTGGGGAGCAGTGCCTGAAAGAAGTTTTAGATACACCATATTTCAGTAGTTTTCATTTAAAGTTCTCCATAACTTTCATCTGGGAAAAAAAAAATTGAAGAAAAATTTTAGAAGTTCTGATTGCTGTGCTAAGATGCAGAGTCAAATTTCAGGTATTTTTTCCTTCTCCTTGCTCCATTATCATCAGTGTTCCCAGCAGACTGAAATAGCAACAATAATCTCTCACTCTCTCTCCCCTTAGTTTTGATCTTTACATTTTGTAAGGCAATAGCTATAAACTCCACATTCACCAACCATTCCTTTACTGGTGATGACACAGAGCTCAAGAACACATGTTCTCTTCCTTCATGCTGGTAGGAAAGAACTGCTGTCAGTGATGACTCCAGTGTGACCTTTCTAATCCCAGACAAATTGTTTAGGATGGTTTTTTTGTGGTAAGCTTCTCTCTGTTCCATTTGGGCCTCTCTGCCTTAGATCTCCCTTTGCTCCAGCATGTGGAAGTAAGTCACAGAATCTTGTGAGCTGTCAAGAGGCACTGCTCAGCAGTCTGATGCTGCTCAGTAAGTGCAGAGTCATAGGCTCTCTCCAAAGAAGTTTGCCAATTTTTATTACGCAGGAATTGGGTAAGTAAACACGTAAGACCTCAGCAAGTCATTAGAAAGTACATGGTCAAACTGGAACTGTGCTGTTTAATCTGGGAGGGAAGCTTTCTTTCCCCTCTCAGTGAAGCAAGGGTCACCTCCCTTGGGGTAGGATGTAACAAGTACTGCCAAGACATCCATGGGAATTGCATCAGTTGGACGGCTGTACAGCACAGGGAACAGACTCTGAGCACCAGTTCTGCATTTCCCTTTTGTGTTTCAGTAATATGGTTACTGCTTACATTTTAGGGGTTTTTCCCAAATGTTAGTGCATTTGTCACAGCTGTTAAATTTGACCTATTTGAAGGTCAGTTAACGCATTTTCTGATGTCACTCATGTCCAATTTGTCTCTCTAATTCAAGTAGGGATAAGGGTCCACTCCACTGACCACTGCCTTGAAACCAACCAAAAACCTAGCTGTAAAAGATTTGCAGCCTGCACAGAGCTAATAGGGTGGTTATGTCCCATTCATAGACAAAATAGTCTTCCCTATTTTGATACCCTGCCTCCCTACAGGACGCATCATCTCCTCTCCTCCAAGGATACACAGCAGCTAGATTCCCAAAAAGCAGGTCACTATAGTACATATACAGCATCCCACATCAGCTGCACTAGTTCCTTACAGCTCATCTTTGTACTGAACTGCAGGTCAGTCCTTGAACTCCCATTTGAGATAAAAAATAGGGAACCTAAACCACCACCATACTTCCCAAATGCCCCCCACCCTTCTCTCCACCAGGAAAGCAACAGGCATCTGCTGGCAATGAAGTGTTGCCAAGGAAATGAGTTCTGAGCTGCTCTGCTGTTACACAAGAGGTGCAGCTACTTAAAATGCAGGGTTACATACACTAGATCATTCTGTACATTAAAATGACTCCTTCTACAACTCTGACAAGGTTTTCATGCTGTCAATCCTGCATGCACAGTTCAAATGGAACAGCCTTGCAGGGGAGTGGATATCCATGCACTTGGAAGTTCCACTCATCTCCACACACCCAGCTTGGGATGGAGGGTGAAGTGGCATTCTGCCTCGTACAGCTGCTTCCTGATATTCACAGGACTTTCCTCTGCTATTAGTATGTTCATGCAAGGAGCAGAAGAAATACATTACCCTTTGCTGAGAGGGTGCTCCAGCAAACTGCTGCTATTTTGAATGGCACAGACCTCTGAAGGATTCCGGGAATATGGAAGCTCGAGAGAATTTGCTTTCTACACATTGCTGGCACAGCCAATGCAGCCTTCCAAGTCCCATAACAACCCGTCCTCCCTAGATAATCTGTTTTCCCAAACATTTAGCCATCTCAAGGCCCTGCTTGGATCTCTGTGAATGTTTATGACACTGCTAAGTCACTCCTCTGTGGTGCTGCCCGAGTGCTTGCCTAATGTCTGACTCCTGAAAAAACATGGCTGTTTATAAAAGCTTTAAATGTTGCACATAGTGACGGGACACAGCAGATTCAGCACACTGTGTCCAAAGCTCTGCTCTTAAAAATAGCCTGGACTGCATCACTGCATTTGTTCCAATCTAGAGAATTCATGTACTCTCTCTAGTGCCACTAGTAAATAACTGTTTAATATAATGAGTGTCAGAATAATTTAATTTATCTAGAGTTTTTGATGTAGTTTTTAACTCTTTGCTGCCTCATACCAGCCACTCTTTTATAACAGACTATTAACAGAAGAGTTAAAGGAAAATAATATTCTTCTAGTCACCTTTCTGGGTCTTTACATGTTTAGAAGTGACTTCTTCCCACTACCATTTAGAGCCACGTAACAGCTTGAGTGAACCTTCAGACCAGCATATCCACATCTGCTCTGACTCCAAGGATCTTCAGGGAGCCCCAGTTGAGGAAAGTCCACCAATCCTTGCTTCTCTCACAAGGCATTGCTCTATCTTTATACTGCAAGAAGAAAAGCAAACATGCTCTTTCTGAGTTTAGTAAAAACTGTGATTTAGAGGAATATTAACCTTGAGTTCTACATATCAAAGTATAACCAGCAATGAATATTACAGATTATAAGGTATCCCTTACATCTCACGGCAAGGAACAAAAACTCACAGTGAATGAGACAGGTCTGCTAGTCCAGGACAACAACCAGATATCCTGCTCCTAATCTAATCTGCAGACTCTCTCTTACAATTTGGGACTCCTTGAACAATTCTGTGATGCTATCTATACTATCTCCCACATGCCATATATTTTGTTTCTTAACTGAATGAGGACTACCAGTGCAAACACCAAGATTTGCACCTTCTGTTCCTTCACCCACTTCCTCTATAGATTTGCCAGAAGGATCAGTTTCATGAACTGAAGCCAGAAAGCTCCATGAACCTGCCCTGCCTAAATGGCCCAAAAACACTCACACACCTTTGTGCATTCTGGTAGGTAAAGCATTCTGGTACAGGTGTAGGAGGAAAAAGGGATGCAGATGGGTTCATTAGCAGAACTGCAAGGCTAACCAAGCACTCTCAGACAGGACTTCTAGCTCAGGCTTTGCTGATATTTTTGGGGAGCTGACCCACCTTCAGATTCCTTTCCTTGATGTTCTTTCAAAAGGAACATAAAGTCTTAAAGCAGCCTCTCTCAGCAGAAAGAAGGAAGGTGTGGAAGCAGCACAGCACTGGAGCTGCATGGGGCTGAGCCCAGTCCCTGATCTGAGACATTCACTCTAAGCCAGCTGATGGACTCTGCAGTTTGTGTCTCCATGTGTGCAGACACAGAGGCAAAAGCCATATTCACAGACATTTTAATTTTCTTAAAAGGTTGCTTTGCAGACAGCTGCTTCTGTAAAGTAATTATCTGGAGATTTTCAGAAAAGGCCAGCTCCTATGAGTGTTTATCTAGTGGCTACCTCATGCCTGTGAAAACTTCCTATCTCTCCTCAGTGTCTGCAAAACACAATTTTGTATTAGAGTACTAAGCAGCAGCGATCACCCTTGCTCTGGCAGTAATACAGCTCTTACAGAAAGCCTTGTCTCCTCACTCAGGTTTCCTCACATGGAGCTATTTCTTTAATACCAGTATCTGCACAATGCTTCCAGAACTTGTGCTGCTATAAAAACCTTACTTCAAACCAGCTGACTCTTACTTTCTGATATCTGGGGCTTATAATAGATGGGATACATGCCAGGGCAAACAATAGGAGAAAATGAAAGATGAAATTATTAGGCAGGAGTTAAACAGGAGATGAAATAACTCTGAAGTGTTTTGGGTAGAAGAGACCCTTTCTTTTTGAAAAAAATCAGGATTCTTATTCTGCGTGGGGAAAATTCTTGCAGATAAAGAGACAATTGCTATCCTCTTCCCATCCTTGATTCACCCCAACATATTTTAAGGATCATTTCTATTCTTGCACACCCACTACATTGTTTTTATATTACCTAAGATCAGCAGCATCAATTAGAGCAATGTTAGATAGCTGCAGGACAGACAAACCAAACTTGATAAGGGAAAACCTGGTTTTTGGAACAAAAGCCAAAGCTGGCAGCCACAAACTTCCCTGGTTTAACCCCAGACTAAGCTCCACACAATTCAAACTGATCTGGTACAAAGGGAGGGATGCACAAGCAGCAGCCTTCACTCACCATCCTGCTGAAGAAGATGATGCTGGCAGTGCCACACACATCCTCACCTCCTCCCCAGCTTCCTCAGAGTGAAGGAATTACATCCACCTGCTTCCTTTCTTGTTCGGTTTAAAACCTATTGATCAGGCTGGGGAGAGCAGGTGGTCCTTGGGCACTCAGGAGAATCTCCTGTGGCCCCTTTTCTCATCAGCATCTGATGGCTTTGGGAGAGGAACTAACTCAAGCAGCTTCAGCTGAGGAGCCAGCTCAGCTCCTCAGGCTGCAAAAACACACATTTTCAGAACAAACTAAGACAAAAACCAGTGGTCTACATGCCCAGGGAAGTGGTGGTGTCACCATGCCTGGAGGGATTTAAAAGATATGTAGATGTGGCACCTGGGGAAGTGGTTTAATGGCTTGGCAGTGCTGGGTTAATGGCTGGACTTGATGTTCTTATGGGTCTTTTCCCATCGAAATGATTTTAAGCACAGGGGGAAGGAAAACTACTCCAAAAGCTTTCACAGATTTTTAGTGTGAGCAACTGCCTCAAAATGAGGCCCAGAAATGGATCCATTTTGGTCAGGTTCATTTAAAATATGAACACAAGTTTAGGTGCAAAACTTGAAATATTTTTTAGCTGAAACTTCAGGTCAGAATGAAGCATTTCTCAAACAGCCAGCAGATCAGCTATTTTACTTCTTATGCTATTTTTCATACTGTGCTATCGATTTTGTTTGGGCACTGCAGATTTTTTTTTTGCACTGAATTTTTAGGGCTGTTTTTTCCCCTTCTTCAGTAACAATGTTTTCTAAACTTGGGCTATAGAATCAGTTGCACAGAAGTTGCCCTAGAACAAGTGGTGGTCAGAGTGACCTTCACATGACATAGAAACCAAAAAGCATTTCCTCTACAACCTGCTATAAAAATAATAAAATATGGCTGTTACTATTAATCATCTTGGTGTGATTGCTAAATGATGAAGGCCATTAAAATTTTTGAAGTTATTGTTTTTTTGCTGAAAAGTAGAGTTCCAAGACAATACTTAAAATTTAAATTTTCAATATATAAAAGTTTAAAAATCTCCCAAACATAAACTTTTATCTATGCAGAGAGATGGGAATTGTGGATTACAAGTGCACAGCCACTACATTAAAAGTGACTCAGCCATGTTGGGACATTTAGCACCGCCCCTGCCCTTTCTATGAGCTTATAAATCATAATCATTTTTCAGTAACCACTTTATCATTCTTCTGGGGAGATTTTATATTGCCCTGGCACTGTCTGCTTTATGTACCATAGTGATGGGTCTATTAACTATTCAGTGTCTTTACATTTCCTGCCAAGCACTGCTGGTATCAAGAAGAACCTCTGGGTATTGTCTGGCTTTTGGTGCCTTTGTAAAGCTGCTCTGAGCCTGGCTCCCCTTCACAGACAGGGGATGAGTATCTTTTACAAAATTTCCATGTAGTATATCCTCAATTGGCTTTTGACCTAATGTTATGCAAATCTTTGCTCCCCTGGAGAAATAAGAAAGAAAATTCCAGACAGGAATGTTACATGTTAAAAATATATTAGACCAGTTTATGGGAGGCTATTAAGGATGAATCTGAAATAGGCCATTATTTTGCATTAGGTACTTAGACCATCTCTGATACCTGTTTCATTTTCCTCTCGATATTCTTGTATTTCTGAGTATTACTCCAGGTTTTATCAGAGACGCAGCTTTAGCTCAGTCTCTCTGAGGAGTAAGTTCTGATTCATTAATGGTCAATAAATACAAGAGAAAAACTGGATAAGGCCTGAATGATTGGGCCAGTTATCAGCACTGTAGCAATCAGAACATTGTCACTTCCAATCTGCTTGAGAATATACACAAAACCAAGCTCAGACACCACAAGTGAGAGCATCAGATAACGACACAAAATTATCCCAGCAAGGTTTATTTTTTTCTATGCCCTTCATCTACTCAGTAAAACCATCAGTAGTGTCTGATCTGACCAGGTTTCTTTCTGGGTTTGGCCCTCCTGCATTTCTGCTGCTACCAGTCAGACACTGCTGCAGGCCAGGAGCTGACTCGAGGATCCTGATGGTTCCCTTCCAACTCAACATATTCCATATTTCTATGATTGTAGGATTCTAGGAAGGGTATGAGAGTGGTTCTTCAGCCCACCATGGTCACCTCTTGCATTTGGTAAAGGTACAAGGTACACATGGCCTGATGCTATTGCAGCAGCAGCAAAGCTTAATCATATGCAATATCTATGCAGCACAAAACCTGAAAATCCATACCAGTCACATTTCCTCACATTCAGCTCAGCCATGCTCCAGATTTATAGGACATTTCTGAGTGATTTTGTTCCTAGGAATGCATCCTGGCTAACACTGCCTTTACATGCATTGTGCTGCTTTTGATTTAATCTTGATTAATTATTTTTGTCCAGCCATTCAGAGCCCACTCGTTGGGGGCACTGATTTATGATGCAAGGCATGAAATAGCCAGATTCTATTAGAAAGATTTGCAGTTACAAGACTGAAGCATTATTTATTGGGGCTTTACTGGTAATTGGTAATTTTTCCACCAGCACCTGTGAGTGGGCAAGAGGATTCTGTTAGACATTTTCTGGGATGATTACTTGTTTTATTTACTTGTCTGTTTTCAACAGCCACAAGAGAATAACAATTGTTGTGGGTATTGAACTACCTACATTTAAATAAGACTGAAACACTCTCAGCAGTAAATGGGGGGGAGGAGGAAAGACAGGTGTTTCTAGCACTGAGCACATCTAGTACCTGGATCTCCAGGCAAAAAGACACAGGCCTTATTGACTTTTAATGTAATCAGTTAAATGTCCAGAAACAGAAGTGTTGAATACTGACTTTTGTACCTCACAAATCAGCTGAAAGCTTTCCAGATCCACTCTAGCTTTCGTGCCAATATAAAAAAATGCTTCCCCTGGAGTTTCATGACTGGTATTTTTGTGGGAGTTAAAAATACATATATACATATTTGAACAAATATTTCCTCTCCTCCTCCCGTGCAGACCTGATGCTGTTTGCCTTTGGTGAGAGGGGAGGCAGGGACAGCCCTGGGACTCTGAAGCAGCCACATCTCTGCCCTTCAACCACTGCTTGGGCTGGGCTTTACTGCTCTGCTCCTCCCTGCTCCTCTATTCTTTATAAACCAGCTTGTGGCAGCTGATTTTATTCTGGGGTGTAAATGCTCCAAGAGAAAGGTGTCTGGTTATATTTCAAGGGATTGTGTGTTTACAATGGAGAGGTGGCAGAGGGTCCAAAGAGAGCTGGGCTCAGTAGGTCAGGCAACTCTCCAAAACCAAAACAGTTCAGGAAAACTCCTAACAGGCACCACATAGATGAGGTTTAAGTCTTCTGTGCTGTGGGGCTGCTCTGTGCTCCTCACCAGGATGTGCCCTTGTTTTATTGCCCCCATGGAAATATGGAATTTCCAATCCAAATTAAGAAGTACTTAGATATTTAAATGAATTCAGCCCAACTTATGTAAACTTGGTCAGGAAATGGTTCATTTTTGTCTTAAGATACCGATGACCAAATTTAGGGTGCAAAGCCACCCTGCTCTTTCAGCAACCCATGGCTCACACCACAGACCAGGGGCTGCCCTGGTTAGGTGGCTCTGGACAGAGTCACACACCCAAAAGCTCTTAATTTCTCTCTCCACCACAAAGCCCTTTGCATTATGTGCAATGAGAAAGCTCTGGTCAGTAAGAAATACTGGTTTTTCCTCTGCACCTTGCCCTGAGGTCCCATCATTTTTCACAATCCAAACAGGACTGGCCTCTCTCAGTGTGTACTTAGAAGCTCAGTGAGTAACACATAGGAAATGAGGGGAAAGATGCTAGAAGTTCTGTGGCATCTTTTGTAATAGATAGGGTCTTAACCCCAGTGTCCTGGATAAACTCCAGTTCTGGTAATTGCATTCTGCATAGTTAAAATCCCCCTGCAGTTTCAAATGAATCCATTATTGCTCACTTCCTTCCCCAAATTGCTGTGCAGCTTTGCTTTGTGCTGCTGAAGAGTTGCTTTGTTTCACCTGAGGGATGATGGCATTTCATGACTGTATGAAATGGGCCTGAGTGCACAGTTTGTACAACTCTCCATGAAACACTTTGGGATTATTCATAATTAAATATCTGCTCCCTGCAAATGAATGGGTTTCTAATGTTGGGTGAAGTAGGGCAGCACAAAGCATGACTTCTCTCTGTAGCTGAAAGTTGGTAATATAAAACTTAAAAGAGCAGTAAAAGACAGAAGTTTTCTAAAATTCCCCTTATGCAGCTAAGCATGCAAGCTCCAAGTGGCTGTCTCAGCCTTTACTTTCCCATATTGTTATTGATTAATTGCTCTACTTCAATTTCCTTGTCCTAAGTGGAAACATTACAATCATAACTTCAATCTCTGGCCACGATACAAACTGATTCTAAATCTTTAAATTGTGTCAGTGGGAGGAGGTGACGGGGGGTGGAAGGAAAGCTTTTTATTTTTATTACTAATTTTCATGTGTTCCAGGACTTACTAATTTCACGCAGATGTAGAGAAACCACAAGGTATTTCTGCTGCAGTCAAACCCAGGAGATGCCTCAGCATCATAAACTTGCTCTGGGATGATCTTGTCCCAGCAGTGTGTCCTGGTAAGAAACCTGAGGATATTCCACAAACATCAAAACATACAAGTCTTTCTAAAGCCGAGCCAGTGACCTTTTTCAACTCCAGCTGGTTGAGTTATAACTTTGTTCCCGTTTCAGATTCAAGCTTGTCCTTTCTGTGCTCATTGCTTGTGGTCTTGCAAGAATGCCACAGGCATTTTGTGAATTTCCAGCCTGTCCTGGAAGGAAATGGTACCACCTAGAAGCTCTGTGTCCCACAGGTGAGATACACTTTCTAGGAGCCTTAGCAAGGGAGAAAATAGCCAGGACTCCCACCCTTGGGAGCAGCATTCTTCAGTAATACTATTCCTCTGACCCAGGGCTATTACTCACAAAGCAGAAGGTCAATATAATGTTGTGAGTAGATTGCTCATGCCCTTTTCTTCTCCGCAAGGTAGGTCACAATCTGCTCCTCGATTGCTCCAGCACTGTTTTGATGAAGGCTAAGAATGAAATCAATAGAAAAGATTATAGAAAATTATGTATGATGTGGCATTCTTGAAGAAAAAAAAAAAATGCTTAATTTGAAACAGAAAAATTCTGGCTTGGGAGCCACATGTGTATCTCATTTGGAAAAAAATCTGTACTGTTATTAAAGTAGCCACAATGAGAGTATTAGCTACAAATTAGGTATGTGTCCTGGGAAGGCAGTTCTGTACGGATGGGAGAGGGGCAGCAGCATGTGTTACACTGTGAGACACATCAAATGAGAAGCTGAAGGATCTGTGGGCTGGGCAGAGGTCAGCTCAGGACCCAACCGAGCCTCAGCGCTATTTTATACAGAAACAATATTTTGAACATAAACCACAATACCCTAAGAACAGTCCTCTGGCAAATAAATTGTCAGAGAGTAAATACCAAGCCTTTCCTTGAAGATTTGGAGGGGCAGGGAGCCCAGCATGAGTAACAAACCACAGCCAAGAGTGTGCCACGCTTCAAATGCCAAGGAGCACGTTCGTGGCACTGCTCACCCGAGGACTTTGGCCTCTCCACGTGGCAGCCTCATGCCATCAGAGAGGACACCCAAAGCCCAGCTGTGGTTTTCTCCCTTCCCAAACCATTGATTTTTCTGCAGCATCTGGGGCAAGGATCCCTCCTCCCTCCTCCATTCCCAAACCCACATTGCAGGGTGGGTCCTCTGGAAGAGAAAATAAGCAGTGATTTGTTTCCCACATGCTCCTTTGCCATGTCACCCAAGCTTGCCCCCCTTTATCTTTCAGGAAGGAGGTGCTATGCCACCCTCAGTTCGAATATTAGCAGTACTTTAAAATTATATGACAACTGGCTGCATTGGGCTGAAGAGCCTCTCTCCCAGGCCCCAAGAACACCCTGATTTTGAAATAGGAAATTTTCATAAGCAGTACTTCAGAGATTTTGAAATTTTTAAAAAGAAAACTGGGAAATGGGTAGCACATTTTAATTTTTTTTTCATGTTCCTGACTGCCCTTTTTCCTTTTTCTTCAGTGAGGAAAGTTAATAAATAAATAAATAAATAAGAGAAAGAGAGAGAGAGAAGGAAACAGGAAGCACAGATGAAGGCATTATTCTAAAATGGATTATTTTGATTATGAGTCCTATTAGAGCTTTGATAAAATAAGGTCTTTTTCCCAACATTGTGGTGGGGAAAGGACCGTGGAGGACAAATTAGAGGAGCGTCGCTTGTGCCTCCCAGCGGAGTTAATTCTGCTGGAGAGCTGTCGTGAGAGCGGTGTTTACACAACCACCCTCGGTGGGAATCGCACACACGGCGCCGCTCCAGCTTCCCAGCCAAGAGAGCGGGCAGCGACAGCTCCCAAGGTCCCGGAATCTGCGAACTGATTGAATTCCCAGCCGAACCAAGCCGGGCTGGCCGGAGCGCTCCTCCCGGGCAGCGGCACCGCCCCGCACGGCGCGGTCACAGCACCCTCTGCTGTGGGTCTGCCGGACGGGACGGACAGCGGGACAGCGGGAGATGGACATCGGGACATGGACACCGGGACAGCGGGACGGACACCGGGACAGCGGGACAGACACCGGGACAGCGGGAGATGGACATAGGGACATGGTCACCGGGACAGCGGGACAGACACCAGGACAGCGGGACAGCAGGAGAGCAGGAGATGGACATCGGGACATGGACACCGGGACAGCGGGACAGTGGGACAGCGGGACATGGACACGGACACCAGGATGGACACCGGGACATGCACACCTGGACATGGACACCGGGACACCGGGACACTGGGACACCGGGACACCGGGACATGGACACTGGGACACCGAGACACCGGGACATGGACACTGGGACAGCGGGACATGGACACTGGGACACGGACACTGGGACTGGGACACTAGGACACAGACACCAGGATGGACACCAGGACACGGACACTTGGACATGGACACAGACACTGGGACATGGACACCAGGATATGGACACTGGGACACACGTCTGGACACTGGCATGGGCACACTGGCATGGACATCTGGACCCTGGGCACAGGCAGACGGGTACGGACACCTGGACAAAGGCACGGACACCTGGACAAAGGCACGGACACCTGGACAAAGGCACGGACACACACACCTCAGCTGAGCACTCAGAGCGACATCGTGCAGCCAGACCCATGCCTGGCTGCTCCACTGGCTGCAAAAATCCCATTTAATACTTTCTAGACACATGTTATCGTGGTTTTTGGCATCAAAACAGACTACTACTACCTCTTTTGACTTTCCTCATCTTTTCTTGGTGGCTAACCATGCCAGCAGTGAAACTGTGTGTGCTACTTAAAACATAAATAGTTCATAATTTAACTCTCAGACACTGAATCTTGCTATGCCCATAGGCATAGATGGAATACTACTTTTAGAATATTTATTCCTCATGAACTTATGTAAACCCTGTAATCAAATGGAGGCCACAGTCTTTCTGATTAGCCAAACAGATTGGGCTCTGTAAATCTCACACCATCTCACACTTTCCTGCCCTTAGATCTGTACTATGGCTCTTTGCAGTGTCCTTTCCAAGTTTTGCAACCTCCTTTCTGAGATGTGGGAGGCAGAATTGCATTTGCTATTCCAGTCTCACCATAACAATGGAGTAGGAGAAGGTTAAACCATTCATTCCCTGTTCTCCCATGTCCCTGGTCTCAACAGATGTACAGGTCAGCAGCAGTTGTGATGCTTTATTTCATTTGATTTCTTCTAAGAAGAGGAATACAATTTCCATTCAGAATACCAGTAAAAAAAAATAAAAATTTTAAAAATCATCTTTTGCTTTTAAGACCTGAACCTTTTATTGGGTGTCCACTAAATATTAATCCCTGATCCAGTAAGTGAAGTTGTTTTGAACCCAGAAGAATTAACATGACCTTGGTTAGCAAGTATGTTTAAGAAGGCATCTGGCCCATGATGGTCACCCCTCTTTTTTTTTTTAGGAGAAAATCCTCTGTAGGCATATACCTCAGGAAAGAGTGCAGTAGTATTTTGTGCTCCATGAGACACTTCCTGTGCATTCAAAATTTTCCCTGGTGACAAGTATGAATTCTTCCCCCTTAAATTAGGAAACCTGCCTTGCAGTCACAGCAGCTAAAAAGAGGTCACCTTTGCCTTCAAAAAGAGGTTCTTCAGGAATCTGTGTTCTGCCATCATCTCCTTCTTGGAAAAAAATGAAGACATAGCCACGTAAAGAGATGTATTTATAACCACCATTGGTTTAATTTCAAACTGTTAGTTCCTCAACACCCTAGCCATAAAATAGCTGTAAAAGCAACTGCTTGCAAGAAGCTCTTGCACTGTCCCATGGGCACTCATAGCTACTTATTTATGATGGAGATCATGGAAGAAGAGCAGAGAAAATTGCACTTAGATTCCTTGAAGCAATTTTTTTTCTCTATAAGAACTGAGCATGAATTTATTGTGTAAATAGAATTTAGGGTCATTCTTTAAAGCAGGGGTGATTACTCAAGGATGGAAGTATAAGCTGTTATATGCATTGACAAAATGATGTGTTCACAGAACCAGGTACAATCCACGCTTTAACACCCAAGTCAGGCACAGGGATCTCAGCAAGCACAATTTAAAAGGTAATTGAAATACCAATATATATCTTCACATTATTTTACTTGCAGCCAGACCATTATTGCAGTACATGTCAACTGAGCTGGCCAAGAGGCCTTACAAAAGTGCATTGAACAATCCACGTTGGAAAACAGGCTCAGACTGCACATGCACAGCTCCCACCATGGCCAGAACAGCTCTCAAGGGCTGCCCCCAGCAGTGCCTGGAATTACCACAGAAAATGCATCCCCCAAACCCATACAAGGAACCTTTAGTGGAGTTGCAGAAACAACATAAGGCAGCAACTAGAGGGTGCATTGTTTAGGATGGTTCCAGTTTCCCAAATTCTCCCCAAAACCATAATGTTGCCATGGGGACACCCTGTGGGCAGCAGGCTGGGGAGGGGTGCCTGGAGCCCAGAACTCCCATGATTTTCTGGACACCACTGCAGCACAAATACCAAACAGCAGTAAATAAGTCACATTTCTAATGTGAACTTTTTTTTTTCTATTTTTTTTTTATGTTTTATGAAGTTTGTTGATGAGAACTCCATCACAGGAGAAAGATAAGAGTCACTTATAAATATTTATCATCAGTTATTTTTTCTATTCTCAAGAAAGAGAATATTCTCTTTACTGAGAAAATAGAGTCTCATTAGGCTCTGCAGAAACCAATTATATGATGCTCATCATCTTTCAACTTTCACAGGTTCTTAATTGCTGTGGGAGAAACAGTTGTTGTTAAATAGCTATTTTTATATGATCCAGATATTATGACTGTTGAACCAGTAAAATGCACAGTATATTTATGCCATGGCTCTTAAACTTTTTATCTTCCTGGATTATTGATGTGGTCCTTTCAAACTGTCCAGTTAGCAAGATAGATACAATTAAAGTAAAATGGATGGCATAATAAGTTTATATGCACTGTACAAAACTCCACAGGCACACACACATCCCTTGTGCATCCTCATCCCCCTCAGCTGAACCAGGGAAGATTCCAAAGGTGTGCTGCAGCTTTAAAATATAATTCCTCCCAGCTGAATTGCTCCAGACTCTAAATATTCAGGGGTTCATTAAAAACATCATGACATCTAAAAATAATTACTAAATGAGAGTTTTGAAGGTGGCAGACTCTTAAATTGCCTTCTAAATTTTGACCCTGCAACTTTGCGTGCTCAGCTTTCTTTTTGGAGTCTGTTAGTGCACAAAATATTTACTCCTTTCCTGTCCATTAATGAAAGCTGAAATTCTCATGAAACATCACAACTAAATAACTTCATATCACCTCATCAATACCAAGAGCAAAAAGTCCTCTAGATCTTGAATTAGTGACTAACAAGTGTGGAAGAGACACTGGCAACTCTCAAGTAGGATGCACCAGAATGGAGATTATTCATCCCAACCCTTTGAGATATCTGTTACTGTTTCTTAAGAAAGAGCTGAGGAAGTCAGGCTGTTCTGAGCCACAGATCCCCCTGGAATGTCCTGCTGATGGAGCTGTATGAACATGGCTGGTTCTCCAGCCCCACTGGAATAACACACAACTTTCTTCCTAAAGAGTTGAAGGTAAAAGAGGATCTTGAATATTTGAGTTTCCCCAAACAGATCCACAATTGATTCAACTAGGCTAATCAGAAAAACTGAATTTATGGAATGGACGTGCAAAAATAGGAGGAAAAGGAGCATCAGAAAGCCAAAAAGTGCCAAAGGCTTCACTCAGTTGAGAGCATTTTCCAGATCCTTAAGGAAAAATCACTGCTCCCAGCAGGCAAACTTCACCTTGTCCTACCTGAACAAGTGACATTCACCATCATGGTATATCAGAGAGGATGAGCTGGGAGTGAGTGTGATAAATTGCTGTAATTAAAGAAAGGAAAAGGCACCAAATTAGCTGTCAAAGAGGAGGACTGCAGAAGTGTACCTGGGATGAGATGATGCACAGGGTTAGACAGAGCTTGGGATACTCCAGGCAGTAAAAGCACAGGAGATCCCCAAACACCAT
This sequence comes from Parus major, assembly GCF_001522545.3. Lineage (NCBI taxonomy): Eukaryota > Metazoa > Chordata > Aves > Passeriformes > Paridae > Parus > Parus major. The sequence continues at coordinate 14,164,102 of NC_031781.1, forward strand.
CTAGGTGCTTCTGTCACACCTGGAGTATTAATCAAGTCTGCAGCGCTCCCCATCCTCCTTTCACAGCCTCTGCAGGGTTTCCTTTTGCTTCCCTTTGCTTTTCCCTTTTCCTTTTTATTTTTTTTTTCTTTTTTACAACAGACTCTTGTATAACCCTGTGTGTAAATGATGCTTACAGCATGGGGAGTGAGTTGACACTACTGAGGGCTTTGTGAGGCTCTGCAGGGTGCCCTGGGATGCCAGTTGTGGCACTCAGCTGAGAGCTTAATATTGCTGTCCCCTGCCTGCAGATGCTGGTTGCTAGGAGGCAAATATCATATTGAGAAACCTGAAAGGAAGTAACAGTTTCAGGTCCAGTTTGGGGCTCATTGAAATCTTTCTGTTGATTTTAAATAGGATGTGATGCAGCCTTTAGCAAAGATGGTGGACTTTTTATGAGGAAGCGAAAATGGATGTCATCGAAATGACTCCAGCTAATAAGGATGGACAACAACAGGCCATTGGAAAGGAAGAATTACTGGGGAAAATGAAAAGCAGCATCAAAGAGCTTCAGTGAACAAAACCCCACCAGATAAAGAATCTTTCTGGGAAAAGCTAACAATGGAAGCTTGTATAAAACGTGTATTATTCCTAGGCCACGCTCATGCCAGGGTTAAATTTGGCAGAGCCACTGAGGGGTTTTCCACATGGCCATTCTCACCTAATGAATCCTCTCTACCTGCAAAGCTGTACCAAACTGTTTCTGCACTTTGTCCTTCCTGCTGTCCTACTGTGGAATACTGCAGTCACTTTAGGTGTTGATCTGGGCTATAGGGGGTTTAAAGTTCACTGGATGGGGCCAGGGAAAGTTTTCTGGCATGTGGTGTGAACCCATTGCAGAGCTGGTCTGGACCCCTCTCCACTGTGCGCACAAAAACACCCCAGGAGCCCTGAAATGCTGCAGCTGTTCTGTGGAAACACAAAAGAGAATAAAGGAATTTTCAAAGTGGAAAAAACCCCATCAGACCTGGACGAAACACAGTCAAATAAACAAAAGCTCTCCCTGCCTACTGTACTGTTGCAGGACAAGTCCTTTTGTTCAGCAGTCCCTAACAGCTCCCTATTAGCAGAGCCCCACTCGGGCTCTCTCTCCCAGCTGAGGTTTGGCACGTTTTCAGCTCCTTCTTGGCAACTCCAGGACTGCTCGTGCTATGGACTTCCTGGGAGCTGGAAGCATTGCCCAGCAGGGCAACTCCCTCATTTTGGGGAAGGACAGAGCTCTGGCTGTCTGGTGGGGTGTCCCTGAACAAGAGTCACTGGCCAGGACACCACAGTCACACAAACCTCCACAACCAAACACCTGTAATTAGTAGAACAATGTCCCCCAGGTCTCCTACCATCCCAACTAACCCAGATCTCATCTGGGGGTGACCTACCAGCCATATCCATGGGGACAGCCCCATTTCTCTTTCCTTTACCTGATCTGTCTTGCTGTGAGTGCTCAGGGCTGGGGACAGTGTGACACACACCTGGCACAATGTGCAACACACTCTGACCACCCCAGGCCGTGTAGGGTTTAAAAATCTCCATTGGCATCATACGCTGGGGTGGGTTGGGTTTTTTTTGCTATTATTTTGTTTATCTATTCTCACTAAGAAGACAACACAGAGAAATAAGATCAGTCTGCAATAACACGTGGGGGTTTTGTGTGATTGTTTCCATAGGAGCTGCACGGGGATAAAAGCATACTGCAAAACAGTGGAAAACAGTATTTTCATCACCTTCAGGAACTCCCCGGTGGGGTGTAAGAGTCTGCTCACTGCTCAGGTATTCACACCTACTCTGGTCCCCTAGGGAGGGATAATTTCCTCAAGGTTTGACTGTGCTCAATAAAGAAGAGACACCTCTTTTTTGCTAGTGAAAGAAAACAACTCCCCAAATGAAAAAAATGCACCACTGTGATCCTCACTCCCTGAGTGCTAATGTGGCTTAAGCAAAGTCACAGGGAGTGTCCACCAGCTGAGGAATGATTCTGTCATCTCAAAAAAACAACACAGACTCAAATACCCTCACCAATGAGCAAGAAACAATGAATGCTGACTGTCCAGAAAGGCATAAAAATGCAATTCCATCTCCCAGTAAAATCTGAGAATTGATTTTTAGCAGGCATTATATGTGGTTCCTTCCTCAGCCATATTCAAATATTTGAACCAAACAGGTAAATTAGATGATTCAGGGTCTGGAAAATTAAAACCTTCACATCATGGGTGGAAGATTGAATCACAAAACTCACCTGTCTGGGGCTGGCAGGATCTCAGCTCTGCAGTGCAAACTCAGCTTGAAGGTCCCAGCTGTATGGCATCATCTGAGCTGAACATCACTGCTGACTGCTGTGGCCTCCCTCAGATGCCTATTACCTGGAATTAGCTCAGGTGTAACAATTCACCAGGAGAGTCTTTACCTTATCAAATCTATAAAGTGACCAACAAGCTTGAATCTATGTGTTTTAAATAAACAATTTTTAAAGCATTTTTTAAAATTTTGTGGATGGAAAAATGGAAGTTAATTTTTAATGATCACAGATCCAAGGAAACCAACTACTTGTGGTGGTTTCAGCTTTCAGCTGGGAGTGGAGTTAATTTTCTTCACAGCAGCTGATGCAGGGCTCTGTTTTGGACAACACAGGGTTGATAATACAGAGATATTTTTGTTTTTGCTGAGCAGGACTTACACAGAGCCGAGGCCTTTTCTGGTTTTTGTACTGCCACACTGGTGAGGAAGTTGGCTGGGAGGAGACACAGCCAGGACAGGTGACCCAAAGTGACCAAAGGGATATTCCATGGCAGAGAACATCATGCTCATATATAAAGCTGGGGGAAGAAGGAGGAAGGGAGGGGACACATTTGGAGTGATGGCATTTATCTTCCCAAGTCACTGTTACATGTGACGGGGCCCTGCTCTCCTGGTGATGTGGAGCACCTGCTTGCCCAGGGGAATCAGTGAATTAGTTCTTTGTTTTACTTTGCCTGTGTGCTTGGGTTTTGCTCTCCCTATTAAATTATATCTCAACCCACAAGTTTCCTGGCTTTTAGCCTTCCAGTTCTCTCCCTTATCCTGCTGGTGGGGGAGTGAGTGAGCAGCTGCCTGGTGCTTGGCTGCTGGCTGGGGTGAAACCATCACACTGCTGGACACTTCCAGTAATTCACACAAGTGATGGAAGATCCAAACCCCTGTCCCACCAGTGCTACCACTCCACTATCATGATCTGAATTTGCTGTACCTGGTGGGCTGGGAAGCTGTAAGGGAGCAGAGCATGCTCTCCAGCTCAGCCCTCCTGGAGCTCCAAATCCCACCAAACCCAAAAATAAAAGAATATAAGTGGCAAAGCAGAGGAGGCTCCAAAATAGATATTATATTTAGATTGATTAAGCTAGCTATTGTGTGTATTTATTTAAATTTATCATCAATAAATCAATTTATTTAAATATAAATGGATTATTTGGAATGTGCTCATTGAAGACTAACAGCTCCTGAATGCAATACAGATACATGGCTAATTATAAAGTCAAGCAGCCATTATTAATGTTTCTAATGATCAATTTGTATTCCAACAACACACAATCATCAACTTTAAAGCTCCAACAGTCGCAGTAATTGGGAGAAGAGACTGCTCTATGCAGAAAGCAATCAACCAACTAGTGCCTGCCTGGAATAAGAGGTAAAAAGCTGAGTTTTCAGGGGCCTATACAAAAGCCTGAGAGCTGATAGCTGAATGGAGGCTGGAGGGGTTTTTTTCTTGGTAGGCACAGCCTAGAGGAGGTTGGCTGAAAAGATGACAGAAATGTTGCTGGAAGGGGGATACACACAAGGGTCTATAGAGCAACAGACTCTGGACATGATGAGAGACCTTAACACAATTCCAGAGTGATAGAAAGGCAATAGGACAAGCAGTCCCTGTGTAGAAATAAAATTTACTCAATTAGATACACATAAACGGAATAAATTTTTCATGGAAAACCAGATCAGTTGTAACTTCCATTCTGCATGTCAGTCGAAGGAGCAGCAATAATTTAATACACTGCACTTGCAATTCTGTGCAACCAGAGCATCACATGCCTGGGTCACTGCCAGGAGGAAAGTAAACACGCTTTTCTGAAGAGACCGTCTCTGGAAGTAAATTTGGGCCAAATTAGATTTATCAAGCACTGGCACACTTTGAAGCCTGTGGAGAGAACAGCTTCTCTCACCAGGCCAAGGGGCTTGTCCCAAAGGCATCTGCCTGAGTTTTCAGGGCCAAGGCTCACATGTGGGTGTTGGGACTTGGGTGGAAAATCAAGCACCTGAGCCCCTCCATGCACAGGATGCCTCATCATGGCCCTAGACCTGAATTCTCCCTGGAACCCTGTGAAGGGTGGTGGTAGGGAGAGCAGGAGGCAGGAGCTTGTGGGTGGGCTCAGCCTCTGTCCATCCCATTGCCAAAGAGCCCAGATGGAGCATTCACAGCAAACCCCTCAGCACATGGAGGGAGCTGCACCTGAGTGCTCAGAGCAGGGCTGGCAGTGGGGCTGGGGCACCACTAATGACTTCCACTTGCCATCCCTCTCTTGCAGAAGGATGCACAGCTTTCCCTGCATCATGGAGGGGATGGGATTCTCTGCAGCAGCTTTCTGGTGCAGGCTGGAAAAGTCTCAGGGCAGATATACATTTTGGATTTAGGCTAAGAGCCAGCTCCAAGTGCTGATCTCCCTCTGAGGTAAAAAGAAGCACTTCTCCCCCCAGATTCCATAATTCACTGCAAAAGCAAAGGTGAGATGCAGGTTGGTGCCAGGCAATCAGTGGAAGGAAAGGGAACAAGGAAAGGAGGTGCCCTGTCCCTGTCCCTGTCCCTCCTGGCCCATTCTTCCCACCACTCCAAAGGTCCTGGTCTCATGAGCAAGGCCACCACAGGGAGATCAGCCCTGAAGGGCATCTCAGCAGAGAAACTCCTGGCCAGGAAAGACCTTGGAGTGAAGTTTTGGGCTGTCTCTCCCAGTTATAAACAACAACATTGCAAAAGGAAGGAGACCAATGGTTTTTCCTGTCAGAAACAGCTTCTGCCACAACCTCTTGGGCACTCACCATTCCCAACATCACAGGGGAAAAAAAAAATCACACCAGGGTTCCATGGAAGCATACTGATTCTGCTGGGTCTTTGGGCATAAAATGCGTCTGGCTTTTTACATGCCCCTCTTCCCTACTTCTCTGGCTTCATCACTGCCTACCTTCTGAAGTGCATGGGGATCCTGGGATATACTCACAGCTCCCAAAATCCACAGCATCCCTCTGTCCCTGGGACAGAGCTCAGAGCAAAGGCTCAATAAAGAAGTGCTGGCATTGGGAGATGAAAATGTGGAAGCTGTTGAGCCTGGTAACACTGCAAACCAGAATTTGAGGCCTTGAAGAGCACAACTTCTTTTTGGGCTTAGAACCAGTCCCATCAAGGAAGAGGAAGGAGATCACAGATCATGGGGCAAGAAATCTGGGAAGGATTTCAGCTGAGCCCTTTTGGACTGCAGCACCCCTTTGTCCCAGGAATCAGCTCCACCTCAGCTCTCCCAATGCATGTGAGTCCAACACGTCCTAAGAGCTTTCCAAAGGCTGTATGGTCTTTCCCAGAAAATTCTCAGGACACTTTTCCAGCCTTTCCACCAGGATCCCTGTGGCACCCTGTGTGACACAGCTCAGTTCCCACTGCGCTCTCCTTCCCCATGCACTGTGGCTGGGGAGGATGAACCATCAGCCCCATCAGTGAGGGCAGCAGCACCCAGCATCCCCCACCCTCCTGCCTCCAGCCCCCAAAGCACCCCCAGACCCAGCTCAGGGCAGGATGTCCCGTTTGCCTTCGCTTTGTTTTGCCAGAGGGTGGAAGGAAACTGCAGCCAGACGGACAGTCTGCCTCTACCCTTTGATCCTCAGCCAACACAGAGTGTGTCAGATTGTCACCCAAATCTAGAAGGACAAGATTATTACTCAGAGAAAAGCTTTATGGCAATTGATTGATGCTTCACCAATTCAGCAACTAAATCTCAACAAAAATATATATCTGCCTTCTATTTTGAGACAGCCGCCCATCCTTCGGCATCTTCACTGCAGTGACAGCACAGCACTCAAAGTGTATTTTAGCCTTTAAGAAAATACACTCAGAGCTCAGAATAACACTTCAAAGCTGCTCCAATTGACTGGTTAAAACAGTGTTAATACCTGGCCAGTTGGCGTCTGATCTCTGCATCACCAAGAGGTGCAATTGTCATTGTCGCCCCCTGCCTAAAGCTCTCCTGCTTTGTTGTTTGGAATTGCAGGCAGTCCCCAGCAGCCCCCCACCGCCTGTGGACAGTCTAGCACTGCATGTGTCACTAATGAGCTGCCATGGCCCATTCTCAGAATATGAGCTCACAGCTGAAAGCGAATCTCCCTCCCTGTTTTATTCCTTGGCAAGGCAGGAGGTTGTTCCTGCAGCTGTGCTGGAGCAGCAGCCACAGCTCAGGGGCTGGCTCCCAGCTCAGGGACCTTTGGACAGCAGTGGAAGGGGCAGAGGGTCTCGAGAGCCAGTGCTGAGGAGCCACTGGAGTGATTCCCTCACTTAGGAAACATCAGAACAAGCAGCCAGAAACGCAGCCCTAGCGGGGACAGCCTGGCTCTGCCTTGGCCAGCAGGCACAGCATCCGACATCTGCAGTGTGTGACAGCTGCCCCGAGCCCCCTGCACAGCACAGTTCCACATGCACAGCTCCTGCTGCAAGCAGGGAGTTTTGAAACAGATGTGCTATGAATTGATAAGGTGTCAAATAGTTCTGACGCTGTCTCAGGAGATAAAATCAAGACTTAGATTTATGCTTCAACCAGTTTTGCAACTGCACATCTCCAGCAGCTGACACCCCATGCGGCAGCTGGGGGTCTGAGGAAGGTGCTGCACACCTTGTTCCACACACACCCAGCTAAGATTAGCCACAGCAAATGCCAAAACCTCTGTGTGGTTATGGTCATTTGCCTTAATGCACCTTCATCCTGCCATGGCCACCTCTCCAGTTTGCAGGGCTTTGGTTGGGCTTTGGTTACATGAGAAGTGTTCAAGCTGATCCCCTTTTGCTCTCCATATCATTGTCCATCTGTGACTCCAGTTTACCTACATCTGCACTAGGGCAAATATTTTCCAGGCTGGGCAGTGCAATTGTGAAGTGTAAATTCACATCAGTTCTCTTTTTCTTGAAATTTCTTTCAGCATTCCAAAGAAAAGAATAGATGATTTCACTACCATATTTATTTAAAGAAAATTAATTAACCTCATGTCAGGACTGTGAATCTCAGATGAGCCAGCATCTCATTTAAATGATAGGCACAGCTTTTCTTACCTGGTTATCCAGCAGGGTGATGGCAGACACTGCATGGTGATATTTATGCAGCGTGTGCCGAGGCTCTGGGAGAAGGCAGCAGTCACCTGGAGCTGCACCAGGGCTTGGTTCTCACCACCAACGCCTTTCAGCACTGGTTATGAATGCTGACGATGACAGCAAAGTGGGAGCTGAGGCTCTGCTCTCATAATCATGCAGCTCAGAGCAGTTTGAATGCCTACAGAAAAAAACACACTTTACAAAATCAGACACATTCATACTGGTGTCACTTTGCAAAGGATAAGCAGATACAGAGCACTTTTAGAGCAGAACAGTGGCTCATTAGGTGTCAGAACAGCTTCCCAGCATCTGCACGATTTGCACAAGCTCTGGAACAGCATTTCTCTGAATCCCTGTGTTAAATTGCACCAAAGGCTGTTCTGCCTGGCAGCACCAAAAGCACACCAAGCTCCTGTGTCTGAGGCAGGCTGAGCCTCAGCCAGTGCTCTCCATCCTTGGCTTCCCCAGAGGCTGCCCAGGCAGCCAGAAAAGCACTTTCTGTCACTCAGGTGGTCGGGGAGTTGATCCCCTTCCAGATCCAGAATAGTTTGGCTTGGGAGGCACCACTGCAAGTCACTGACCCAACCCCTGCTCCAAGCAGGACTCACTTCAAAGGGGTTGCTCAGGGCCTCCTGCACAGTATCTGAATATCCCCAGGCTCCCCAGGCTCTCTTCTTAGTGTTTGCTCATGTCCATTGTGAAAATGTTTTCCCATTTGTCTACTTGCAATTTCTTCTGCTGCTACTCACGCCTATTGTCTTCCTGGATACACTCTTAACCTCCACAATATATTCTGCTGTTGAAAGATGAAATGGTCTATCAGGAAAGCTTTCTAAATGATAGGAACTAGTCACATTTTTCAAAAAGGGTGAAATGCAGAAGAGTGACAGAGGACTCATAGGATTTTTTTGTGACTGTCCTCTCCTGCTACGTGTGGCAATGCAGCTCCCAGCAAAGCACTGCACACTGCAGCAAGTGTGGCACAGAAGAGTCACACACCCATGGAGCACACGGAGAGCCAGCCTGGGAGGCAAGCACTGATCCCTGCTGTGGGGTAACTCAGCTTTACATCATTACTTACCTGCTTCTACTAGTGGCCATTAGAGAAGGAAAACTGCGGGATCTTTGTCCCATTTAGTCACCCCGCTTGTGGGAGTCTCCCAAACTGCCAGGACTGCCATATCTGTGGTATGGTTCAGCCAGGATTCATCTCACCTCAGACTCTGCCCCAACTATCCGATCATCCCATGGGAGGAGTGTGTCACCCCTCCCATGGGACTGCAAAATGCCTCCAAAATTTAAACAACTCCTAAAGAAAATGGGGTGTTGCAGTACTATTCTGGAGAAATCTATCCACTCTCCTCACCCTTGGAATGCAGACTGCTTCCCTCAGAAGACAGCCTGGGCAGACAGGACTCCTGGCAGCACACTTATTACTTAGCCTGTTTATTCAAGAGACAAACTTCCTAGAAATGGGTTAATTAATTTCCTTTAATTACACATTCTCTTATTAAATGCCAATAATAAAAGGGAATGTCTGCCCTAGAGATAAGATTATGCCACCTTCATAATTTAGCTTTTTGGAACAGCAGATAAATGTCTCAGTCATTTTAAAATACAAATTTGTCATTCATGAGAGCAATAAATAATGCAAACAGGATGTGTGGTTACACTGACATTATCACATCATCACAGCACCCTGGGCATGAATATGTGACACTGTAACCTCAGGCTCTTTGATAAATTATTGCCCATCACCATCCTGTCTAACACAGGGGAACAGATGAGCACTGGAAGGAATTTATGGTTGCAGTTGTGGTACTTTGGGGCTGTAGTACAATTACTGGAGTTATTGCTGAAGCAGAGAGTGATGCAGGAAACGAAGGGAAAGTCTGCATCCTCCTGGGAGGTAATGTGTAAAGAAACCTTAACGAGTATACCCTGTGGGGGATTTCCTACCCTGCAAGTACTTAAACTGCTAATTAATTCCTATTAAAACAAGGTCTTTTGTGTACATCAAAAAATGGTGCCTGAGGCTTTGAGCCTGCAGTGGGATCTTCCAGGACTTTGCACCAGCTGAGCCTGACAGCCTTGGCTCAGAGGATGGAGCACTGAAGAATCCTTCAGTGGCCTCCATTTTGGGGTTGGAGCACTGTGCTCATGCCAGTGGCTCCAGATCATTCCCAAACATGATACAAGGACCAGAAAACCAGAGAGCACAAAAGCAAACCAGGCTTCAGGCACAAATAAATTATGTATGCCTATGCTCAACCCTTATTTTGTGTGTGCAGCAATACATGCTTCAAGATGAGCCACCACAGCTGCACATAAAACCTTTCCTTTTAACAGCATGCTTCCTTGAAAATGGGGAAAAAGTTAGAGATAACCCACACTCTCAGATCCTTCATGAAAAACCAGAGGCTGACAAAGGAGCCTCAGAGACCAGAGTGCTCTGGGTAAAACAGGACCATGCTGTGAAAGATCAGGTACCACTACCCTGCAGGGGATGTGATGCTTCTTTTGTGGAGAGCTTCCTCTTCCCATCCCTCCTCTCCTTGGGAGGACATCATTAGTTTCCTACCCTCACAGCTGTTTCCATGCATAATGTTACTTTTTAAACTTTTTCTCCTTTATTGCCCCATAAAAGGCACCGGCTGACAATGAGCTTGACTTTTACTGCCAAGGCTGGCCAGAGCCTGAGCTGGACTGGTGGCTTTGTTCCTGCAGGGTGATGTTACATGGCACAGAGCCTCCAGCAGCTCCATCAGAGAGGTGAGAGCTGGGACATCTCACCCCAGCCATGCCAGGGAAGTGGATTGGTAAAGGACTGGCGTTCCTGCCCTGCTGAGCAAGGCGAGGAGCAGCAGCAGCTCCGCCAAGCACTGCAGCAAGTGTCACCAGTGGGACCCTGTGGCCAAGGCAGGATGGAAAATCCCCGTGGGCAGAGACAGACACACAGACACTGCAAGGCACAGCAAAGCCCCGTGAGGGTCAGGGCAGCTGTTGGGACCCTGCTGGCCCCAAATGCCATGGCCAGCAGTGTTCCATGGCAGCTGATGCTGATCCAGACAAAAAAGGTGGCTCAGGAGCTCGGCCACCTCTTCCATCGCCCAGCCCTGGCTGGGAGCAGCCCTCACCCCACACATGTATTTAGGCAAAATTAATGATCCAGGCAGGAATCATTCCCATGTTAATCACACCCTTGTGCGACTCAATCCAACCTAAGACTGCCCTCTTGTGCTGCAACACATAAGGGGCCTTTGCTGGGAGGTGACGGGTTCATATTTTAATTTGAGGGAGGGGCAATCTTTGCAGCCAGTTCTACCCAGCTGTTTGTAAAGCAGTGCCAATTTTATCCCAAGAGGCCAGGTCATCTCCATCTCTTGTCATTCTAAAAGCCTGGGTGTCCTGCACAGTTTAGGCTACCCATCCACTCGCTCCAGGGAGATTAAAATGATGGGTAAAAGTCAATAAAATCAAAGGGAAATAACAATATAACCACAGCTCAAGACATATGAACCATGGAAAGAGAAAAAAATGGAAAACTGCCCAGTTCCAAAAGCACTTCGCCTTGCACAGGTTGTGTAAAAATTCTAAAAGCTTTGGCTAATGGCAGAAATCAGCATTTAATTAATACTCTGTTAAAATTTAGTTCTGTAGGGTCACATAGCCCAAGCATTAAAAAAAAAAAAAAATCCATAATAATTAATGTTTTACCCAGAAAGAGCTACAATCAGCTCAATAGTCATGGGCAGTAGCATATCTGGAGCTCTCCTTCCACAGAGTCTCCAGCAGACTTCGGGGTGGGAGTTCTGAGGACACACATTTAGCTGTTTATTATCACAGGAGGCCTGATGGGGAGCAGAGTATCTGTTTGTTGGGGATGAAGATCTCAGTAGTACTGCCACACCTCTGAGATGAAGTGTCATCCTCTGCTTTACTCTCCTGAAGGATGAGGATGTCCCACACCACCCACTGTCCTTCCTCCTGGTCTCTGGGAGCAGAGCTGGAATCGATGGCCCAGCCCATGGAGAGAGGCTGCAGAAATTCAGAAGCAAAAGAAGATTGTCACTATATCTACACTGCAGTATCTCTCCCTGTGCTTTTACAGCTCCTTTCAAGTGGCTGCAAATATCACCTGTGTCTTCTGCAGAAGGGACATAGATCAGGTATGATTTTATTTCAGTATTTGTCAGGCCTGTCTTGGACAGAATGTATACCTAACAGAAAAGGTCACTTAAAAACCTTATTTTCAGAAATCTGTGTATGCTGTGCAGTAGTCAGCACTGGAGCAGAAAAACATTAGAAACTCAGTGGAGGAGGAAGGAACGATGCTTACAGACAAAGAAAACCTGATAATGTTACAAGGAAGAAGGACCTTTTCTGACACAACACTGATTCATTCCTGGGTATTCCTATTTCATGGATTACTTACATAAGCAGAAGGGAAGAAAAACAGAGAAAAAATGAAATAGGTGCCAAGACAGAGAAAGAGACATCCTGCATCATTTCCTCATTGATTTTGGAGCAGCCTGTCCCTCTCCAGCTGCACACTCAGGCGTGGGCTTGGCTGGGTTGTCACGACATTACCTCTACTGTGCTCACCTGCCATGCAGGGCAAGGCTGCCCACGTGGACCTGCACAAACATTTTCTTAAGCCGAGACCTTTGTCCCTGGGTCCTTTGTAGAAGGAGGATAAACATTCATTCACAAGCGGAAAGGACTGTAAGAGCACTTCAATCAATGGCCTATGAAATATGTAATCACTGAAGCTTATGCTGCCTGAAACAGGATGAAGATCATTTGCTGCAGTACAAGGCTGTAGGGGGAAAAAAGAACCTTCTAAATTGGATTTAAAATCCAGCTCTTTGCTCCCCTCTTGCTGTGATAGCAGAGCTGACAGTGGATGATCACACCATCGAGGCAGGTCATTTTTGCTGTTTGCCCCCAGTTTGTGAGACCTGCTCACAGTTTTTTTGGCTGGCAGGAAGTGGAGAGCAGCCTTCCCTGGAATCTCCCAAATTAAATATTGAAAATGTTTCTGTTAGTGAGAGATATGGCTGAGGATTTGGGAAGCTCTTCAGACATTATTAAAATGCACTAAGTGGTTTGCTGGCAATTATCTACTATTGTCAGAGACTCAGGCAGGATCTGGTATGTCAGAAACTCCTGCATGCATTTTTCTAAATAAAACTTAGAGAAGAAAAGATGACACAACTTTTTTGACCAGGAAACTTGACATTTCAGAGTTGGCATCTCCTACTAAGTATTAATAATAAAACTTCCCTGGAAAAGACCGACAAACTATTTTGTGAAGCTTTTACTGGGCAGAATTTAAGGTGTCCTAGTGTGAACTGATTTAAAACTTCTGCATTCTTGTTTTTCTGACAGACAGGAGCAGGAATTTCTTCCAGAGTTACCAGAACCCTTATTATACCAGTGAGATTGATTCTTCTGATAAACCAGTTAAAGCAAAACACAGCATTGGATGAGAACAGCGCAGAGTGACCTGCCTGCCTGAGATTTAGTCCCAATAAAGCTGATGACATATTGAAGGGTTGTTGAAGCCCTGACTAATATTGTATTTTCTCTTCCAGTGGAGGATGATTTGATGTCACAAGCTGCACTGCGGGGGTTTGTGGGTCCTCAGCTGATAGAAAGGGTTTTTCAATAGCAATGCCCTGCAATGCTTCCCATTACTTGCTGCTGACTTCAGCTTGTGAGAACTGTAAAGAATTTGTTCACAAGAGTAGCATTCATCTGGTCAGGACTGGAGTCTGTAATGTATTTTTCCTGAGGCTACACCTTAAGGCACTCTAGAAATGGTAGGGAGTGAGGATACCTACTTATTAAGTATGGTAGGATTTTTTTTATTCAAGGAAGTTTAAAAAAAATCTGTCCTAAAATGAATGTGTGCTTCACTGCCTATACCAAGTGCTTGTATTTTTCCCAAATGCAGTCTTGGCCAAAAGTGGGGACTGAGTAAACATTGATAAGGCAGGACAAAGGGCAAAAATTTTTATTATTGCTCAGAGAGGATTTACTCTGGAAGTGATAAATAGGTTTATAAGCATCCTGGGCTGGAACTTCCTTCTGCTTTGCAAGGAAGTTGTTTTATATTAAAGACAGTTTAATTTAAAAAGGGGTTTATAGTGTGCTTGCCACTGGAGCTGGGGATGGGACTTGCTGAGCTCTCTGGCCACAAAAGTGGTTCTGCCTCCTAAAATTGTGAATGTTGGAAGATTTCTCCCAGACAAAAGCTGCCAGGAATTAGGGCCTTGGACTGCTGGATGCTACCTGTCCACTGCTCCCTAGACACCAGGGTGGAAAGCTTTCTTCCTGTGGAAAAGATCCATCATTGGCAGGGAGGTGCTGGGATGGATTTGGGCTAGAGTTAGGGTTAGGGGTAGAGTCAGGGTTAGAGTTGAGAGAGTTAAAGAACCTGCAGGTCCAGGGACACTGTGGATGTAAAAGGAATATTCAGGTGATCCATGTGGGGCTCCAACACTGCTGCCCCTGTATCTGAGTCTGGAGCAGCCATGGAGGCCAGCTCAGGGTTATCACTAGCTGCACGTGTCGTGGCAGGGGCAGTGTTTTAGGGTCCTGTTTAGCTCGTGGTTAAGTCAGGGAAGGGTAGTGGACATCTTTCCTTCCTGTGGAAAAGAGCTATTGGCTGCTGCCAGGTGCCCAGGGCCTAGGATGGTGCAGTATTCTAACTTTCCATACTACTAGAGTTTTTATGTTCATTTGTTGGGGAAGAAACCCACATGAATCACCTATCACCAGGACTTCAGATGTCCTTCAACTTTACCTTCTCACCTTACCTTCAGTGCTGTCAGGACCGGATTTGTTCTGTGCTTTGGTGCCTGGAAAGGTTTTCCTTACCAAATGTGCTGACAGAGTGTGGGTTTGGGCCCCCTCTGGTTTTGCAGGAGCTGGGGAAGCTGAGATGAGGCTGCAGCTCCTGTGGGGATCAGCCCCTCACTGCACTGCAGGATGGAGTTCATCCACCACATCTCCTTGGGACCTGCAGCATCCAACATGGGTCATGGACCAGCCCAGAGAGAACACATCACTTCTTTCCTTCAGCACATAAAAAGAAACAACTAAGCCAGGAAAGTAATATGGTACAAAGACTCTTTCTGAATGGAATTGTTCTCTGAAAAAGAAGAAGAGGAAAATAAAAAGAGAAAAGAGGTCTCTTCCTATGTTCAGCCTTCACCAAGCATTGTGAGGAATAACTAGCAAGAGAAATCCATCTGCAAAGCCTTGATGGCCAAGAAGGATTTTCACACTAGCCAACTTTATCATGGACACATTTATAGGAATCTAAAGTGTTCTATGTGACAACAAAAATAGCTATTTGTTGACAGACCTTTTTTAATGTGTTAAAGGGTCATTAATCATTTCCTAGTTGTTTCCAACAGTCAGATGTACTTACTTCATATCTTTATTTACTTGTAATGTTTATGCCAGCTCCTCAGCTATCTTCATTTTCTTGGAAACAGCTGTTTTGCCTGGTAAGGAAAAAATAGTAATATAAAAAAACCAAAAGAGATAGTGGAAGTACGATAAAGAGGAACACAAAGACTTCAAGGTTCTCAGTAAATACAGACCCCTATTACATATGTGCAGTCAATAAGGTCACTTGTGTAGTTACTCATAACAAAGAACAGTTGACAATGTGTTATTTTTCTGCTGGAAAATATAATGTGAGGCGGAGCATGCTAATGACTTTTGGAAACGGGCAATGACAAAGATTGATTAATATCAGTTGACAGCCTGTTCCACAGCTCCGAAGCAGGAATAGCAATGATTGATTTGCCAAAATGTGGGGCACAGGCTTTAGATAATAGAAAGGCTACATCTGAACTCAATCTGGTTTCAGAAATACAATTTAAGGGCCAAATGTACATCTGTAATTAAAAGCTTACAGGAAAAGACAGAAGTGTTGCAGTACTTTCAAAAGGCACAAATTTAAACCAATTTGTTTCAATATCTAATTACCTTTACAAATGTGAAACTGTAGACTGTTGAGTTCAGGACCAGTTCAGACTACAGAAAATGCAGAAACAAAAAATAGCAGGGGTGAGGAGAGAAACCAGTGTAGTAGCATAATTGTTTTCTAAAAATCAGAGAGTGGCATCATTGACATCTTATAGCAGGAGGTTTAGATGACAAAACCCCCAGCTGATGTGGACCACTAAAGAGTCCCTTTCAGTCATGAAGGACAGGGTGAACAAACAGCCATGACAGGTTCTAGGGCTGCATGCTCGCTACTCAGGCTGCTAGGGCAACACCAGAGGAATATTGCACCCCAGGCCAAGAGGGAGCCCCTCATTTTTAGTCAGTGCCACATTTGATAGAACATGCTCCAGAACTGGAAATAGCTGGAGAGGAGAAGTAATCCCATCCTCACTGGATGTGGAGTCCTGTACAAAGCTTGACCCATCCTTCCCATTTCTCCTCACATTAGCAAGCTCAGCTCAAGAGCCCTGAGCCTTGGAAAAGCCAGACCAGGAAGCAAATATCTATTGTCATAGATATTTGTGGTAGATATACGTGTCTTTTGTCCATCACAGCAGGTAGGGAGAGCAGGAGAGAAGGATGGAACATTCCATGACAGATGTCTACCAAAGCATTGATCTTCATCAGGAACGTGAGGAGCTGGGTTAGCTGACACCGTGCTGATTGCTCTGCTTACAATGGGTCAAATTGCAGCAGGTACTACATCAGTTAATTGCAATTAAAACCTCACTGCTAATCAAGGCAGAGCCTCTAAAGCAATTCCATCACCTGTCTTGGCCTGCTGTAGCCACTGTCTGTGCAGTGCAAGGCATCATCTGTGTTGTCTCTCACAATGTGGCAGACTGAAAGCTGCACAGTGCAGCCCTAATTAGGAAAAGAAGGTGTTAAGACAAACAACAACAAAATTGCAGGTGTTCTCACCTAGCACAGGATCTGTGAAGAAGTGGACAAGAGTTTGACTAGGGAAGCACGGGGATTTCCTGGGCTTCATTCCAAAATGCATCTTTTAAATAGAAATGGTGTTATTATGTTATTTTCATAGGGAAGCTCATGAATAATTCAGCAGGATCCTAAGAAACTGAGGATATGAGCATCCCTTTCCAATCAGGCCTTTCAGGCAGGGTCTGAGTTTGGGGATTTGCGACCTTTTGAATTACATTACATTTATCAAGATGCTTCCAAAAAGAAACAGAAACAACAGAAACTCCTCCTCCTCTGAGGTCAGTACATTTATAAATCATTAATATCTACAACTAATAGGGTCTTTGTAATAATAAAAAAAAATTGTTCCTGTGTACAATAATAAGCCAACCTCTTAAAACAACCAGCCAATCTTAACTAGTTAAGTCTGCAAAGTGACCTCCATCCTGGGAAAGTTGTCCCTTGGATAGATCTGTGTTGATGATGCAGTAAAGAATTGATGTGCCTGTTCCTGGGGACAGATTACTCAGCTGAAGAACTCCTTTGCAGCAGCAGTTGCTCCAGAGATGAGGGAGGGGATTAAACCTTCCTTTGGGCACCTCAAAGTCAGGCATGGAAGGCCTTAGCGGGTTATCAAAAGGCTTCTTCTGCCACCTGCAGATAAAGGCAGCTATCCTCAAAGAGGCTTTGTTTCTACCACCCTGGGAACCTCCTTCAGTGGAGCTAGTGGACATGACATTTATGAGATGAAGAACCTGAGAAAAGCTCTACAGTGAGTTACAGCTGTAAAACTCACGGTAACAGGAAATCTTTTTCACAAGGCATCATCTGTAATGCCAAATGTGGTTACCAGCTCCAAACACTCAGAACAGCTCATGAGGGGTATGATCCACTCAGGATTCTGTGGGGAATGGGTCTTTTCTCCCAGGGCCCATCCTGAGCTCTTCTTGACTCCAGGGCACGCTCTTTGCAGGTGCATGTGGATACAGAGCCTTCCCTTGTGTGCCTCAGCAGCCAGCACTGCTACTCCCCACCTGCAGGGGAAAATAAGTGATGACATTTGCTGTCTTCCTTGGCTTTTAATATCTTTCCACGGTGTCAGAGGCCTTGCTGATTGACCAGGCAGTGTGATGAACAGAAACCAACACAGAAGGTAATGCTTGTACTGCTGACCTGGGTAATTAGCCACAACTCAGACTCTGGGGAAGTCCTCCCATTTAAGGGGAAGTTTGATGAGTTTTGATGAGTTTGGTGGTTCCACTGCAGTGACGGCTGCATGAAATCCATATTTTGTAGATAACAACAAGGAGACCAAACCACTGAAAATGGCCCCTTCCTTGTGAGTCAAAAGCTCTTCCTAAGGTCCCCTTCACATACATCATTTCCAGGTTCAGTGTCTCTTTCTTTCTTCTGCAAATTCATTCATAAAATACTTTGGAAAATAGCATCCATCTGAGCCTGGGGATTTCAAAAGCCCAAATAAGACTAATTTGGGAGGTTTTTTTGTATTCTTTTTTTGTGTGTGTGGAGGGGAGGAGGGAAAGGGAGGGGCACAGGGCAGAGCAGGTGTTCACTATCTCTTAGAGGTGCCCTATGAAAGGTGGTGGTTAAAGCCATTAGCCTTGAAAGGATTCAGCTCAAATGAGAGTTACAACATACAGTGCATTGATGAAAGAAGAGCCCTGACTGTAGAAATGTTTAGCACTGAAATCATGCTTTTTAGGGCTTTGTGAGACATCCCTCAAGTGAACTTACTCTTAGAAATCAATAGAATTGATTTTGTTTATGCTGGACATTTTTCGTGTGGCTGCATCGTGGTGGCTAATTGACAGGTCAAAGTCTGTACATGGAGTTTGGTAGAGAATACCTTAAAAGTTTATATTTAGGAGACAAACTTGAGTCATTATAGATAGTCACTCTAACATTTAATACCAGTTTTTAATATTGGAGTTCACAATGAATAGCTACAGCCCAAAGAATATCTGAACCCCACTGCCATAAAGCTCTTCAAGCCTCAGTTTCCCTGCTCTGAAATGAAAAGATGAGAAAGGTCAGGAACAGCATCAATCATGTGGTTTTTTTCCCAGATTAGCTACAAGTTTTAAGACTTTAGGAGAACTTTGCTTTTATGTCCACTTCCCATTGAAAGAAGTGTTAATAAGTCTTTGCCCAAAGTGGGGACTAAATCCAAATGTTTATATTTGCCAGTAGTATCTAATCAGAGTCTACAAACAGAAACAAAAATCAGTGAGTTTTTTTGTGTCTAATAAAAAATTTGCTAGTTTCTACAAAATAGATGAGAATATTTTGTAGGGTAGAAGCCAGTTAAGATCTCATATCAGAGTTATACTATGATTTACTTTCATGCAAAAAAGGACATAAAGTTCCTGTTCATAGAGAAAGAAGGAATATTATATTTGGAGGGAGTCAAGTTTGAAGTACACCTGAAATATACAGAAAATGATGTTTTGGCATCTTGTCTCCATGTAAGACATTAGTGAACTCAGATTCAGTCTTTCAAGATAGCAGGGAAGAGCTGACCCCTGACAGCCTCTGGTGATAGAGTCCTGTATGAATGATTTAACAGCATGATTAAGTGGTGTAGTGAAGTGGTTTAACTATCATATAAGGAATATTTACTGTGATACACAGTATGCTTTGCAAATTCTTATGTGGATAACATCAGTCTGCTCCTCATGTAAACTGCAACTGTTGTCCTGCCCTACTGACCTAGAGCAAAAACCCAGGGAGATCTTAGGACAAGAAAACTGTGGTTTTACCCCGAGAGGATGAGGAAGATCCAGAAGCCAGTGCACACAAATGAAAACAAGAGACCTGCAGGGAACTCCAGTGATTTGAGAATGAACAAACTCGATTATTAATTTATTTTGTGTTTAAGAGACTCTACTTGATTTTTCAAACCAACACATCAGGCTTCGTGGTAAAGAAATGTTACAAACAGTGCAAAATAAAAGGTATAATGCTGTAGGAGGAGTCAACCATGGTACTGTGATCATTAGCACATTTCTATGGTGCTGCATGGATAGTTCAGACGTTTATCAAGTCAGAATTCTTCTGTAGCCCTTCTTACACCTCCGGGCCAGCACTCAGAGGGGTGAAGCATCACTACAAAACAACTTGGGATATACATTAAATGGCATGCACTGAGCTCTGGTAGGTCCTCCAGTGCTCCTTTTGAAGGGCTCTTGGAGGGACTCCTCCAGGAGAGAGCTTGGGGCTGCAGAGCTTGGATGGGGAGAAAAGCTTGGCACACAGACTCGCATATTTATGTGTGTAAATAGCCACTGCCTAAGCTTGTTTTGGGCTCTGCTGTCTCATATGAATTTTTATGAAGCAATTCCCAAGCTGGGAAGATATGAAAGGTGAGGAGGAAGGGAGGACATTTCCTGCTAGAAGCACAGTCAAGGGTGTGCCTGAAGAGAGGCAGGAGGTGACCAGTGTAGTGCCAGGGTTGGAATCATCTGGTCAAGAGGAGGAGAAAGGATGGGACAGGCTGAGTGGAAACCATGGCTCCTGGAACTTCTCAGCCCTGCTGCCTGCTGCTCAGGACCCTGCTGAGCAGTGCCTTGTCCTCTCTGTCCCCTCTTACTGCTTTCTTTCTACTCCACATCCTCTTGTTACACCACTCTTCCTTTCTGGCACTTTGGCTAGTCCCCAGGGACTCCTCCAGGCCACATGGGCTTCCCAGGAACATCCCACTGAGATAACAGAGCAGGCACACATGTGTGGAGGGAGGGAAGCTCAAAGCAAAGACCTCACAAGGTGCATTAACATGAGGCCCAGGGCCTTCAAAGCAGGGAGTGCTGCAGTGAGACACAGCACCCAAAGCAGCGAGGGTGGCACTGAACGGACAGGGGACACTGTGTGGGGACAGGTTCTCACAAACATTTCAGTATGAACCATGAGTTATTTGGGGTTCTTATGCTTTTTAGTTCAGGTGATCACAAGAAAAACACCTAACTTAAGAAAAAAAAAAATCTTGCTTCTTAGGGTGTTGGAAGGAGCTTTAAATTCAGAGCTAGAAGTCCAAAATCTTCATAAAATGCATTCAAAAGAAAACCAAAGCTATATGAATTTTATCTCATGAAGTCTCAGCCTTTCATGATTTCCTGCCATTGTGTCATCATTTTTGTAACTGAGGACTGGAGGTTTATTTTCTCTCATTTCCTAGCCTCAGGGAATTGCTTAAGGAAACTGTGATAGCATTTCTGTAACAGGGAACAATCCAGAGCTGGTCAGGCTAAGCAGCTGTGCCTCCCTGGTTCCCTGTTATCTGAGTAATTACCATCCTGCATTGCCTCTCGCTCAAAGGATGACGTTACTCCCTCACTGGATAACAAGGTAAAATCAACTTTCCTCACAAATCCCATTATCTTCTGGAAGATCCTCTCAGAACGCAAATCAACAAGTTCAGCACTGACAGGAGCCCAACAGCAGCCCACAGCTCAATTCAAATTACCTCCACGCTGCAGGATGAGACAATCTGGATTACTGAGAGTTACCAGGGCAGAGCAGTGACTCTGCATTTTATGAGCTCCTGTTCCTCAGATCAAAGAGGTTTGATGGGCATTTAATTAAAAGATAAAATAGCCAGCCATAAACTAGCAGACTAACCTTTTGAGAATAGAGCTCGAATTACAATTAAGGAATGACTATAATTGTCAGATTTTTAGCCTTCACCAACAATACCCTCCATCAGTAAGGGAGAAACTGACTGCTGGCAGCAGTTCCCACCTTGCTTTTTAGTGCTGTCATAGGGCAAGCTGGTTCAGGTGGTACGAGCTCACATGCAGCACTGGTGCCTCTTGTTCACCCAAATCCAGGGAGATTCAAAGGCAAAATTACAGCTGCTCTTCTGTTCCAGAGCTGCAGCAGAAGTGTGCTGGTCCCAGAAGAAGCCATCCTCACTCTTGCCATATGGATAATTTCTCTATAGGGTGTTACACTCCTCCTGTGCCCTGGGGAGAAGCAGCCAAGGAGCAAAGCCCCTTTAGAAGGTGAATGGATGAACCCTGGGGAGAGTGTGCTGTGAAATATATCTGTAATATCTGCACTGGGTTTTCTCCCTTCTGGCACAGTGATGTAACTCTTCCCTCACTGCCTGAGACAAAGTGTTAGTAGTTTTTAAGGACAGTGAGCATGATCAGTCTCTATGTCACCTCTATCACACACATGGAGTGCTGATATTCACTGGTTTATCTCATGGGAAAACTGCATTGCCTTGTCACAGCTACACAACAGGACAGTAAACTCTTGCAAATTAACACCCAACAGAAACATGCTTTTTTTTTAAAAAAAAAAAGAGATATAAATTGCACAGGGAGAGGAAGCATCCCCTTCCAGAAAAGCTGAAACAGCAGGAAAATGCAGATTGACTCTCAGGTACAGAAATTCCTGAGATCTGCTTCAGCAATGAGATCTTCTCTGAAACAGCACAGTTTGAGAAGTGTTTCAATCCAGCAAAGAAGACAGTGCCAGACATGTCCCAGATATGCACACCCACCACCTTGGAGTCCAAGAATCTCAGGTACCAAACTTGTCACAAAGCTGAAAAATTCCTTAGGCAGGGACAGAGGACACCAGTGGTCCCTGTGTTCTCACTCCAGCATTTTGCTTATTACCTCAAGTGCATTTCCACATATTTGGTGTTTAATTGTATTTTTTCTCTTATGAAATTCCTGTGTATATTTAGAGTCTGTTCTGAGGATGACTTACATTTAGACCCCAGCATTAACACAGTGAAACCTTTTGCATTGAAAAGTCCAGAGATACAAAGCATAGCAACAACTTTTTCTTAAACCTCTGGCTTACTTCAAGGTGCAGGAGAGGCTATTTTTTCACTTTGTTTCTGGGTCTCATTTTTTCTCCTTTTGTCTGGCTGAGAAGCATTGTAATCTTAGAGGAATTAGTTTTTATCCAGCCTTGACAAGAAGGGCAGAACTTCTCCCTGAGCTTGTAGAATTGAAGTCCTGTTTGATAGAGGAGTTGTGATACTCTTTGCACATTTGTTTCACTAATGAAATGTTTCAAAAATATTAAAGGATCTAAAGATGTTTAAATGTCTGGATGCTGGCCAGTTCTTTGATAATTTAATTTTACATTCAAAACCAATAAAACATTGGTCAAAGTGACAGGGTTTGGCTTTACCCTGGATAATTCCTTTGCTTTAAGACATTTCAATTGAATCAGTTAAACTCTGACTGTGCTTAGTCATTGAGATGTCAGTGCTAACACACCTGGTAATGGAAGCAACACTGAGGAGTATTTTGATTTAATTTAGCAAAAGATACATCAGCTTAGCTGTAACCATCAGGCTACACATTCACACTGAAGAAGTGAATTTAAGGGCCATTCTGAAAAATGATGCTAGGTACCAAGAGGCCACAAGTCAGAACAGCCATGGGGTGTTTTGGAAAGGAAACCAGGAATTCGTTGTGGGGGAGAGAAAGGGTGTTAGGGAGAGGGTGTCTTTAGGGCTCTGGTAAAGCACAGAGATATCTGCTGGTCTCAAAGCTGAAGTGCTCCAGCCCCACTGGGGTTTTCCAGTATGAGCCCTCTGGAGATGGGATTTCCCAGGGTAATCATCCTGCAGGACAGTACCTGAGTTACAGAGCAGAATATTTTACATTTTGAGGAGGAAGATATTAGGTACACTTTCCAGACTATTGTGCAGTGAAGATATATCTGCCTTGAGCAGCCACTTGATTGAGAATGAAACTTAATAGAAGTGGAGAGATCTACTTCATGTTTATCTCCAACCCAGTTGTGTCATTTCATGTACTGGAACCTATTTAAAAAGCAAGTAATCTTATTGTTCAGGAAGGTACATGACACTCTATAAAGCTACTTTATCTCCATATTGCTCTTGCCACACAGAGCAGGCACAGCTACATTAGAACTGTTTGAAAAACTGCCAACAAATTGACAAATAGAACAAAATTAATGTATTTTTTTGCCTTGAAAGCTTTATTCTTCTCACTGAGAGGAACTGAGCATATTCCCTTCTCTTGCAGCTCAGTATGTCACCATTCCACAGGATGGCTGTGCAAGGAGGAAACTGGGGAGAACTTCAACAAAATCTTCCAGAGGTGTTCTTTCCCCCTGATCTTTTCCCTTGAACTTTCCAAAGTGCTCCCACCGTTACCATGCCATAAATCTGGCACAAACTACCCAAGAGCACAGGCTGTGGTTTCCTCCTGTCATTTGCCTCTCCCTCCCCAGTCAAACCTGACACCAATTACACAGGAATAAATCTGCTCTCTGCCCTCTTTGTAGCACTTACTCCTGATTTGGCTCAGATGCAGAAGGCAGCAGCAGAGCACCTGCAGATGAACATGAAAACAGCATCAGAAGCTCTCCTTCCCACTCAGCAAGTTATTCACCAGAGAGAGCTTATGGATTGCACTAAAGCAGGTTGATTTTGTAAGCATCCTTAAGTACCAAAAACCTAATTTACTTTTAACTTTCCGAGTTGGATGAAAGGTGACCTGATCCAAAGAGCAAGTATGAATTTTTAGTCCATTGAAAGCCCTGGGGCCCGTGGGTTCAGCAATCGTTTGCAGAGCTGCAAGCAATCAATGCTGGCTCCGTGTTTACACGAGGGAGCTGATTGATTACTGACTGCCAACATGATTGCCCATGCTACAAACATTTTTCTCTGGACAGCTCTCCAAGGCAGCTGGGTTGTGAGGCTAACAAGCACCAAGAGAAGGGTGTAGCAGCAGATCAGCTGTTTTTAGGATGCTCAGGTTAACATCCTAACTGCAGTGTTCAAGTGGCCTGAGGCTCTGGAAGCCCACAAAGCTTTTGTGTGCTGTAAGGTTCAACCAAGGTCTCGTGGCCAAGGCACCACACCTTCAGTGGAGAAAAACAAACCATCCCTTCCTTCCACATGACATTTTCAGGGACATCCTGCCCATATGTTTTGTTAGGAGGGAGAGAGTTTTCTCACCCTAGCTGACGGCACAGGAGGCAATTTCCCCTTCTTTCTTGGTTTAAACTTTCCCACCAAAAGCACTCCACAGAACCTTGCTTATAGTGCAAATTTTGCTGGTTCTACAGAAACCCAGGAACTCTGCATTCTCCATCATCTGAGAAACAGAATGGTTTGTGTTGGAAGAGACCTCAAAGATCATCTGATTTCACACCCCTGCTCTGGCCACTAGACCACATTGCTCAGGGGCCTGTCCAGCCTGTCCTTGAACACTTCCAGGGATGGGGCAGCCACAGCTTCTCTGTTCCAGTGCCTCACCACGCTCACAGTAAAGAACTTCTTCCTAATTTATTTTTATTATTTTATTTGCAAATAGAAGAAAACACCTCTCTCCTTAATCTCTCTTGTAAAATCTGCACTTATTTACAAACATTGACAAGTTTCTCTCCAGGAGCTATGATGGTTGGTATGAACTGACATCCTTCAGGACTTTTTCAAGCCTTAAACTGAATGAAGCAGAGGGATAGGCCACACTTCCCTCCTCAGTCAGAGTTGCTTTCAGGCAGAGGTGAAGCCAGGGGCTAGAGCAAGCTTTAGTATTAAATCAACAGTCTTTTCTCCCAAAATGCTGCTTTTGGGAACAAAAGGATCACTTTTCCCTAATCAAAGACACCATATAAATAAATAAATAAGAAAACTTTCATGCCATTTTTGTGTTTCACGCCTGCAGTCCAAAGCCCTGGCAAATAAATGAAAGAACCCAGTGAGTTTCTGGCAAGTGGCATAGACAAGACAGTCAAAGTACTCTCTGGTGCCCCAGGCTTTCCACAAGGGCCTTTTACAGGACACTATTAATTAAGAATGCAGAAAAAAGTGTTGGCAGCTACTGGTGATCAGAAAACACAACCAGCTTGATTTATTTGGATTCTACTACTTCAAGACAGAGTCCAGTTTTAAAATTAAATCTCTATTTGCCCCTGCTGCCCTTTCCAGCACCTGACACAGCAAGAACAATGCCAAGAACCAAAGCAGTGAAGTCCTGAGCAAGGGTGTTGATTAAATGTGCAGGAACAGACAGTGCCCAAGTAACAACACCAACTTTTACTCCAGCCACTTTGTTGTGTTAGCTACAGGCACAGCAGCTTTAGTAGCTGTTGCCCAAATATATTCAAAAAGGAAACTGTTATTACAATCAAACTTATTTTTCAAGGAATGAACCCAGACACCTTGCAAGAGCCAAATGGATCCAGAAGGCTGTGGATGAGTTCCCACCACTTCCACTGGCTTTCCTTCACAGCTTGGAGGTGTGTTGTTACGCCCACTCTCTCTAACAGTGAAAATATAAGCCCTTTTTGCTGCCTTTTGACATTTTCCCTTTTATATTGAGAAGAAGGTTTAGCAAACAATAGCCATATCTTATTTTAAGTATGCAAAAAAAAGAATTGTACCCTCTATACATCACGATGTTTGCAACAGTAAAACTACTGGATTTGAGCTGTGACAGATGGCAATGCATTAGGAAAGGAGATGGAAGGGTGTGGATGTTCCCAACAACTACTCATAGACACTTCCAGCTTTTCCCAAGCAGTTGGTTATCACCAGCTTTTTGTTTCTTTCCATCTTTCTTTTTTTTCAAGTTTGACCTTTCTTGCTCCAGCTCTCCCAAGGAGAGGCCACATTGACTCCAAGTGACATTTCAATCACAGAGATAGATCTCAAGCACAATATATTATTAAAAACCCCACTAAATCAGAGAATGCCATAAAACTTCAAATGCTGAAGTTCTGATGCCATTGATCAGTTAAACAAAGTCCCTGCTACAGACAGATGCATTGGCTGGGGATATTTTGTTGAAGGATTCACAGGGAAGTAAGAGCGAAAGAGTTTTTCAAAGTTGGAAAAGAATAAAATAGAAAATTCAGCAAGTTGAGGGTTCAGCTGAAATACATTTCATTTTGTCAAAAAAGAAAAAAAAAGTTTTCTTTCTGAACTGACACTTTCATGAGCCATTTCAAACCCTCCTATTTTCACACATAATTCCACAGTCAATGGAAAGGTGTGTGTCACACCAAGGCACCACAAGTGTGACCTTGTTCACCCCTTGATGGGTGAACTGATGGGGCAGATCTCTTGCAGCTCTTCCTCTTCTGCTGATACAACTGAAATCTCCCACATGAGTGGGAATGCACTGCACTTCAATAGCAAGGACATGGCAATTTCCACCATTGCTTTTGCTATTCTGGATATTCATACAACAGCTTGGCTGTTTAGCAGCTACATTCTCAATAACAATTTAAGTTAATGATAAAAAAAAAATAAATTAATGAATACTTTCATTACACTTAGTTGCTGGAGGCCCTGCCAACATTCTGTTGGTCTGAGTTTTAAAAAAGCACATGAAGGAATACTGGATACAAGAAAAGCCTTAGAAACTGAGTGGAATTACTAAAATCACTGATATGGGGTAGTCAGAGTCCCTCCATCAGACTGCAGCTAAGCCTTTAGCACAGCAGAGAAAGGCTCTGCTCTGCGAACTTTGACATCAAGATGTAAACCTCTGAAAGAAAATGGTGCCCTTCTTTATCTGTATGACCTCAGCTTTTCAAATAGAGCCTGTGTCACCTCACAAATATGCTGAACTCCTTGCATTGGAGCAGGGTGGGCATGGGCTTTCCCAGCCAGGGGGGATCCTGGCACACGGGACAGAAGGTGGATTAGCCCCAGAGCATGTCCTTGGCAGGTGAGGGGAAAGCAGTGCTCTCCTGCACCCTGGCCAGCTCTCGTGGGGCTGAGGGAGAAGTGGGTTCATGCCAAACATGCAGCTGTGACAGAACTACCTCAGGAAAGCAACAACATCTCTTGTGTTAGCTGAAGGCAGCTGTGCAGCCAAAGCCTCCCCATCAGCAGCAGTGCCCAGCCCTCACCTCCATCCTGCAGCCTGGCATCACCGAGATGGGCCAGGCACAATTTCAAACCCCCACAAATCCAGGGGCACCAGTCCTAATGCCCTCCAAAGGACTGGCTTCCATCCTCAGGAGGGATTCCAATTCCATCTACATTTCAGTAAAATACTGCTGATTTCAACAGAGACCATCCCGATAAATGCCAGCTTGTACAGGCACAGGAGAAAATCTTTCCTGCAATCACCCAGGGCATCTGCAAGCAAGAGGCATCTTGGCAGGATGCATGAATGGCCTGATTGTGTCCATTTTCAAGAGGGAATACATATGTATAGCTCTGCATCCAGCTCAGCCTGTGCGAGGCTCTGCTCCCTTGATGAGCAATCAGTCTGCTGCAGGAACAAACCAGTAATGACTGCTTTCAGCTGCTAATGCCACTGCTTTTTCTGGGACAATATCGAGGCCTGAACTACAAATTCACATCTGGCTTTGTTGGAAATTAACTGTGAATCAAAAGGGGTTAGCAATTAGCCTTTGGAAAAATCTCCACTAATTCACAAGCAGGGAACAGGACAGCAGAGCCCTCAGTGACATTTCAGAGGGATTTAGTGGTGTTTGTGTGATAGGGGGGGGTTGGGTTTATTTTAGGGAAAAGCCCTCCCTGTTTTTAGCTTTGGTCTATGAAAGAATTCAGGAACAGTGATTTTCCAAATGCATGTTGATATTCATTTCCACAGCAAAATGCAATTTGACTACAGTTTCCCACTGTGCATTCAATTTCCATGAATGTTACTGGGATTAAGATTTTTCATGGCTGTTTTATTTTGCCATCTTCAATGAAAACTGGCATTGGTATTTGTACACTTGCTGTTTTCTTCAAGTCTGACAATATTATATTCTGCTAAAACCCCTAAACCTCCTTAAGGTTTACAAAATTCATGCCAAAAGATTGGTTTCCAACATTTAACTTGCTTAAAGGCTGTCTCTATTTTTAGCTGTTAAAACCACCAGTGAAATTAATTCACTTTCACCCAGTTTAACTACACTTTACTCCAGTCCTCACACACCTAAGAGGAATAGCCAAATCAGCTCTGGTCAAGCAATAATAAAATATGGCATCTCCCAGCTTTTCCATCAAGCAAGTAAGTCAGCTGGAGGAAAGGAAGAAAACAGCCAAAGTTTCTAGTATTCATGGGGATAGTACTATAACTTGTTGTTTGTAAATATAAGCTGAAAAATCACTATTTTTCAATGAAAAAAATAAAATCATGTTTCCTGCTCTTGCAGGGGGTCAGCATGCACCATCCACTGCTCCTGCACTGTGTCACAGCACGGCTCCTAAGAGAATTCTCCCCCTGGTTCACCTCTAAAACCTCTGTGCCTGCTCCTGACTGTCACTTGAGGGGCTCAGAGAAAGAGGAGTGCGAAGAAAACCCCTCTCATTCATATTTCTCCTAAGTATTTTGGGTGGTTTGCTGATTCACTTCGCAGTTTAGCTTGCAGCAAACTCAAAATTAAGTTACTAGAGAATAATGACCATTAAGTGACTGAGATTGCTTTATTTCTCTGAGCCTTAGCAACAGTCATTTCACTTGCCTGTTGCCATAACAACTCCAGCGTGCACATCAAGGTCACTAAGCCCACTTTGCTTCTTGCCTGTAGCTATGTCTCTGATGGCTTATACGCCTCATTTTTATTGTAGGTTCGTACACGGTGACTAGGAAGAAAAGGTACTTTTTCATCTTAGGAGTAAACAAGCACACAAAGAAGAGCATTTCTCAAGGTAAGAGGAAATGGACAAAAGACAAAGCATTTGTGGGAAAGGTTCATTCTTAATGGGAAAACAATTTGTAGAGAAAAAAAAAAGTGTAGAAATAAATATATATATATATATATGAGGTACAAAATACCCAACATGCAAGGAATCAAATTGGCAGTAAATTGTAGCCTAGAAAGATTAAGAAAAACTTCCTGAGGAGTGGATATGAGTTCCATGATTTCCAAGAGGACCTTCCAGCCTGCCTGAGGATGTGAGCACAGGCACATCGAAGTCCCTCAAGTGGCTTCTCAGATATTGAAGAATTCTGACCTTGGCTCTGAAATAAGTTTAGCTCCAATGGAAACTCTGCATTTAGTGTTAGTCTAAGAATCCACAGTGCACAGCTGTGCACTGAGGCATGCTGGCCTGAAATAAGCTGGAGCTGGAAAGCAGGAGAGGACCACTAAGCTGATGAACTGCAAAGCCCCAGGTCAGGCGAGAAATCGCTCCCAGCATCGTTTTCCTTTGTTATTCCTTCCACAAATGTTAATGGATGCAAGTTTTACTCCGTATTATTTACATGTCACACATCATCTTCATTGTATGGAAAGGTTATAAAACATTTTTTTAATGTGAGTGAACCACATTCATTTGTCTTGTAAGCCAACTAGAGGGACTTTCAAAGGAAAATCTGAACTTCTACATACCAAAGCATTTTTTCTGCCTTGTGGAAGGAGAGAAAAGAATTACTCTCTCTGAACAAAATATAAATAACTTTGCTACCTCGTCTTACAGCTGGTTGATTACAGCAGCCAGTAAATGAAAGACTTTTCTGTTTATTTGTCAGATTTATGCCAAAAATATCAGGAAAAAAGATTAAATGTCCAGAATTGCAGAGGGATTTATGAGGCACTAAATAGTTCTGTGAATCAGGATAGAAATATAATTTTATATATGTGTGTAGTAGTTTGCTACAGGACAAGATAGAAAGACAGGCAAATACATATGTGCACATCAATGGATAGACAGGCAGTCATCCATACTGGAGCTGGACCACAAAAATGTCAAATCTCAGTTTTTCTTGATCATTTCTAGTAGGTCCAGTTGGTTCTAACAGAGTTTCTGGCCCAGCTCGCCCTGAATCTTTCTAGAAAAGGCAGAGCAGTAATTAAATTTTCCAGACAGGACACAGAAGAAAAGGAATAGCTGCAGACCTTACAAACACTCCAGACAAAGAACTTTCTGTGATTGGGAACTCTCAAACACACAGGCCATGACACAGGACCTACCCTGTGCTTCTGAGCTCCTGGCTAAACAACAGGGGTTGTTTTGGAGCTGATACCAAATGGCTGAAAAAGAACTGGTTGGCTTTTTGGCTGCTATTGTGCCCTGGTGATACATACAGAGAATAGAGGCAGAAGGCAGAGGTGTTCTTGGCAATGACTACAGCCATGAGGAAGTTCAACATGCACAGGGAAATACAGATTGCTGATGAGTTAAAGAGGAATTGCCAAATTTTGGACATTCAGGAGTAATCCCAGTACTTATGATGGGATCCACACCCTCTTAAAAAGCCTTGTGACAGACGATGGGTGGGGAGAAAGCGTGTGGGGCTGCCAGGCAGCAGCACAAACACAGCCTGGGTGGAGGGGTGGATGTGGCAGGCAGGATTGGGGCAGCTCTGGAAGCAGTGGGGAGCTGATGCCAGCCCCTTACATGGGTAATGGGAAGGATGGTGCATCAAAGACCCAAAAGAATCATCCTGGACTCCACAGGAGAGTGGTAGTTAAAGTCTAACATGAGGGCACAGTCTGTCCTGCTGAGGGTATAGAAGATTGAGGAGAAATTTGTTCCTGAACCCCTTTATTTATTCATCAGATCTAAATTTCTTCAATCCAAATAATCTTTTCAAAAGTTGTCTTATTTAGTGCATGTTCTAGGCACCCAATGTTAGGCCACTTTAATAATTCAAAGTCCCTTTGATGTCCTTAGTGCAGTCAGCTTACAGGAAAGTCCCAGCACGTCCACCCCAGAACTCTGGCTGTCTCTAGGTCCCAGCAGAGACAAAACACTAAACAGCTAAAACAGAGCCAAAGATCAGTATTGATCTGCCTCGAAATCGAGGGAGCTCATCCTGATCACCTTTGGTGAGCTGCAGCCCATGAAGCTCTGCCTGCCCACAGGTATTAAAAGTGTGGTGTTTAATGCCTTTTGCATTAGTAAGGGGAGATGGATCTCAGGGAAACAGCACATTCAACTGCCACAGATTCTGCTGCTTCCCACAGAGCATCTCTTGTTATTACTTGAATAACCAAAGAGGAAATCCTGTTAATCATAAGTCTCAAGGTTGTAGGAGCTGTCAGCTGTGATCTCACAGCTGTTGATAGCTCAACACAAGCACGATGAGGTGGCAGATAAGGCACATCGTGACTGTCAATAGGGAATTGAAGTTGTTGCCTAATTTTTTGCCATGCACGCACCTTCCCTCCCAAAAATGTCACACATCTTTCTTCTCCTGGTTATTACAATGAATGCACTGCTCCTACAATCAGATGCCAGCCTACAATTAAAGACAAGCAGGTGTCAAACACTGATTACCACATTTGAGTCAGCAAAAGGTTAAACAGGGAGGAGATGAAGTCAGCCCAGAAAGAAAGTAAAACAAATAACTGAATTAAATCTATCTCTGCTGGTGTAGTCTGGGTTTTGCCATTAAAAAAAAAAAAAACAACCCAAAACATCCAGCAGCCTGAGGTTGCTTGAAACATCAATAAACTTTTCTTTAAATCATTGTTCAAAGCTCACGGTTCACGTGCCAGTAAAAGTGCCAGTGTGGCAAAATGAGTCTGGTTTTGAGACTCCTTTGTGGAATGAGCTCCCTAAAATGGTGGCTATTAGGAAGCTTTTACATCCAAGCACATGCCCATTACCACACATAAAAGTAAAAAGTCATCCTGTGCAAAATGACTGAAGCCTGGGAAATATTTTAAAGCTTTTGTGATTTTAAATGACACACAGTGATCTTCTGTTTTCACATCACTTACTGCCTCTGACACACAATTTGTTGGCATGCCTGGGGTCACAAGCCAGCAGGGCAATGCTGAATTACAGCAGCTGGGAGGGTTTTCCTCCTCCTTGCTACACATTCTTTTACACAGCACATGGTCTGTAGCTCCTCCAGGTGCTCCAGAAATAGAGGTGACACAGGAGGATGCTGGATAATGCACATGGATGTGGCCTCATCTTCCTTTCTCTAGGCCCTGAAGGAGGCTGACAAAGGCTCCCACAGAGAATTCAAGGTCTTTGTGCAGCACAAGGAAATTCCCATAAGAAAACAAAAATATTAGTGAGAAACCCAGTCTTGACCAATGTGACCAACATGGGAACTTTCTTGGGAAGAAAGGGGTAAAAGAACCCCCAGAAATATGTCCCCAAAAAGGCAATGAAATATCTGCTTCTGGGCAAGACTGTGGGGTCCAGGCCAGGACATGGTGGACACAAAAAAAACTTCCATTGCTGCAAATCCAAACATTCAGCAAAAAATGTGGCCACTCCTGCAGCTGCTGGACAATTCAGCCTTGATTCTCTGGGCACCCTGGGAACTCACCTTGAGCAGCAACTTTAAATTTCTCTGCAGAGGGCTGATGTCAGTACAAAATCATGTGATTTGTTTAAAGATTCTTACCTTCTCTTCCAGCAGAGCCTCCTGGGGCTTTGTGGAGATTTCAGATGAGGTCATTGCATCCTCCCCCAAAGAGAGACCCAAAGCCCTGCACACACAGCAGCAGGTGTGGGAGATGTCTCCTTGGGAAGATCCCATGGGATGGCCCTGTCCTCCCCAGATCGACACAAAGCCTCCAGAGAGAAAAGGTTTCCTTTTAATTAACTCATATCTGACTTTGCAGGAGTTTTTCACAGCCCCAAACTTTATGTAATACTTCAAGATTAACAGTTAAATAAGAAGAGACTTGACCTGGAAAAAGTTCCAGCTCAGGCAAAATTTATCTTTTTCTTCCTTCTCATTTTTAGCAAATATGAAGATGTTTGGCTATTGTAGGTACAGCTGTGCCCAGAAGCATTAGCTATTAGTCAGCTCACAATAATTAGTCATCTAAGATACCATTTCTTAAAGACCTCAAATAGCTCCATCTGCATGTTACACTGAGTTTTTGAAGCTCAGTGTGAGAGAGCAGGATCCCAGGCTGGGAACCCAGGAGGAAGCACCAGGACAGAGTTGGAAGCTGCGTGGCTGTTTTGCCTACCCACCTCAGTCCCCCTGTAATGAGGGAGAAAGGACACTGATGCTGCTGCAGGTGCTCTGCAGTTGAAAACAAGTGTCTGGAATATTGATTTCAGCACTCCTGATGTGCTGCTGCAGACTCACTCCCCTGTGCTGGGTGGGGACCACGGCAGCATCACCACAGGCTGTGGTGGTCCCTCACCCCAGGTCTGCTTTAGGAGGGAGGTTTTCTGCACAGGGCATGGGCTGAGGAGCCCCACAGGGCTGGCAGGGGCAGCATTGCTTCCCTATCCATGAGTCATGTGGATCCAGACCTTCCCTGATACACTCTACAAGGAGGAAAGAAATAAAGCAGGGTTAGAGATTTTTGTCCTACTCCTTCTCAAATCAACCTTTTATGATTAATTCAAAGGGAAAAATGAGTATCTTGGGAAGAAAAGACATGAATCTTATCAATTATTTGAGTAGGGTGGAATGCAGTGACATCAGCAGCTAATGAAGTAAATCTAAATTAAGCCACCTTTTTTTTTTTTTACAGAAGCCAGAACATCTGGTGTTTGACAGTGAGACCAATCGAGTCACCAATTAATCTCACAAAGTGCCATTGCTCCTCATTTTTCTCTGTGAAACCATTTTTTCAGCCCTTACCACCAGTATAGAAAATAAAAAATAGCTTGTTGAATGAGGCACTGCAGGAATCTTCCTGTCGTGAAGAACTCATTAGGTCAGCATTGAAGTGATTTATCAGGGACTTGGACTTCAGATCAGCTTTGCTTGTACAACTGACTTGGTGGCAGTGCTTCAAGCAAAGGCTTACAAATTACCATCAAAGCAATCATGGCTCACCTACAGCATCCAGCTCCTGAGCAGTGGAGTGGAGACAGAAATGCAATCCTTCCTGTCCTCTGTTACATCCTGTCAGCCATCCAGATGTGATGCAAGGAGTGGAGCAGGTATTAATGTTACTGAATACTGGAAGAGATGCCAAAAGCAATATGAGATTAATTTATGTCATCTTAACTTCTCCTAAGCCCCCTCTGCTGATCTCCCCAGCCGTTTGTGGGAGTGGATGGTCCCTCAGCATGTGGCAGTGATCAGCGTGCTCTTACACTGCACCTGACCTTACATAATCCAATGTGTGTCTGATGATATTTTTCAGTTCCCTTGAGGTGAAAACTGCCTTTTCCATGTTGGTCAGAACTGTGTGTCTTTGCTAATCCTGTTCTTCCATCTGCCTGAGCTGAGAGAGCAAAGTGGAAAAGGTGGGGAGGGGGGACATGACTTCTTTAATAAGTCAAACCCCTGAAGTTTCCGTGGTCTGAAACATAAGATCAAGTTCATCATCATTCTTTTCAGCCCATCACATGTGCAACAGACATTTTTCCCTGCAAGACAGATTTCACTTTCTTAACCAAGTTATTTTTCAGACAAGAAGAAAATCCACTGCTAAGTACAGCTTCAGGAATAAGCCAAATATGTGCCTGCCTCCCATCCCCATCTGTACTACATTTTCCATTCTCAATTCTGCCCCTGATTCTTTCCCACCAGCTGGGTCTTGATGTCCTCACCACCTTTCTCTCCCTTCCAACTGCTTTTCCCATTGGAATTCCTTCCCCTTCTGCCAGCATCCTCCACTCCCTCAGCACGTGAGCTCAGTCACATCAGCACTCAACTCTCAAACACGGAATGTTCAAGTGGATTCAAGACCAGTCAAAACAAGCTCATCCATCAATAGCTTTTAATGTCAAGAGCTCTGAGGGCAGGGGTGGGTGGGGAAGGCAGGGCCACAGTGCACATCCAGGCAACAATGAAACTGCTGTTAAGGAAAAATTAAGTGTGCTCCTGTAAAAAGGTTGGCACTGCACTTTTGCTAAGGTGAGAGAAGTCACAAAACACTCACAGTTTACCCAGAACAAGCAGCATCAAGTGCCTTTTATGTCCAGCCTGCATCTCCTCAGCAGTCATAGGAGATCCAAACCTGCCTTGGGCCAAATAATAATTGCATTTTTAAATAACATTAATCACTTTTTACCATGACTTTTCAGTTTGCTGAGTCAAATGTCATATTCCTTATTGCTGGGCAGCCCTACGTGCTGCTCTGTGAACATTAATTAAATGGATAGATGGAATTTGTTATCCTATACTTGAGCCACAAAGCATAAACATAAATAAAGGAACTTCTTCCTTTACAAATATTAGTCTAAAATAATTTGTTTATCCAAAAATTAATTACCAAAGTTTAGTAACATTACCTTTAGGAGCTTAATCAGAGTCAAAACTTCATCCCATGCAGAAGAATCTGTACTTCCTTCATATTCAGGGCTATTAAATTATTTCCATGTACATGGGATACAGAATTTTAACATGTGAATCTGGCAGGATTTGGCTGCTGCAATCCTACCTGGTCTGAAAGCCAGGGGCTGAATTCTAAGAAGAGATGAATTGAAAGAAAGCACCTGGAGAGGATGCTTGACAAACAATATAAATCTCCACTGGGTAGGATTTCCATAAGGTGAAAAATATGGCTGTAAGCCAGATATAAAAATGGAAAGCAAAAGCAGCATAATGAACTGAGTACCTGAAGAGTAACAAGAGAGCTGATGCTCCCTGCATGGCTGAAGGGCTGAGTATGCTATTGACTGAGATGACAGAGTTTTTGGACAATATGGGAAATCAAAGAATGCCAGAGAGCTGGAGATCCAGCATTGTTCTGTATCCCCTCCTTTCCAAACTAGGGGAGTGAAGCAGAAATTGAATAACAGGAAAAAAACCCTTGTGCCTTCAGTGCTGGAAAGAAGTCCCTGTGGAGAAAGAAAGGGCTGTGGACAAAACACACCCAGTGAAGGACTAAGAGCCCATTTCTTACTGCAGTGCCTTACCTGCCTGGAGACAGCTCCTCTTATTGCCCTGATGAGTTACCCCCCAGAGGAGAGAGCAGGTTCTGCTCCTCACCAGCCTTCGTTCCTGGAGGCACGGGGCAGGAGCACAGCAGCTCAGCTTTTATGTCAAATGATGCAAAGCAGACCAGGCAATAGGTATTTTTCCCCATTAGTTGAAGAGGATAACAAAGCCCAAGCTTGCTGAGCACTTGATTTGGTCCTTAGTCAGCCCTGGAGATATCAACAGGGAGTTTGGCAGCACTCAACACTCCCAGGTGCACAAAGAACATTTCTTATCAGTGCCTTTCCAGAGCAGGAGGGAAGAGAATAACTTTGGCCTCCCTTGTGGTGACACAAGAGTTGCTTGGCTTCAGAAACAAACATCTCTGGCAGAGTGAGGGCTGGAAGCCACAATTCCTGGGTCTTGTATCAGCAGCATAACAGAAGTGCTGGCCTCAGGCTGAGCCCAAGCCCTGAGCTTTTGTCAAAGCACCAAAGTGAGGGACAGGCCATCCCATTTTAGCTCCCCTCTTCATCTCCTCTCTAGCAATTCTGCAAATATTGATTGAGACAAAGCTGTTTGCTCATATGTCCTTCCAACAGCTCACTGTGGGAGATTTCAAATTGTTTTATTAGACCATCTCCTATATATTTACCTACCAGCAACCCAATAATAGTGTGAAATTAAAACCACATTACCTTTAACTGCAATTACCCCATTATAGAAGCAGGTGAGTGCTGCAGAGGCAGTCATCACATTTTTACAGCATAACTACTTTGGATAAAAGTTACAGGAAGGCAGGATTATTATCTGATAAAAAAGGAGATAAAGTGGATCATTTCAGAGCCTTGGTTGGTTTGTGACAGGAGGTCAAATGAAGATATTCTAAGGTTAAAGTCAGGGTTTCCAGGTGACCTGCATTTTGCCTCCAGAAAGCCCCTCTTTTCCCTTATCTCTGCACCCTTTCTCACCTGTAGAATATTATTAAATAGGTGTTCTGTGGTTTTGTCTCCCAGCCAAGATCCATTTTTCTCCAGAGCCAGGAGACAACCACAAAAAATGAAATGGCTCTTGCTGGTCTCACCTTTTCATGGAGGGTTTTATCCACCTTTCCTCTCCTCTCCAAATGGCAGAATTAAAATGCAGGTTTTATCCTGTAATACAGATGAGAAATGTATCCACACCACATTTCTTGTGTCAAGCTGAGAGATCAAATTGGGACTGGGGGGAGGCATGTTTGGGATGTGGACTGAATAGAAGAGCATTAGCTGGACAGATGAGTACAGGGAGAATTCAAGTAAGAGAATTCCATTCCACTCCCAAGAGTCCTGGGCAAACATGAAACCATCCAGTCCAAAAATCACTTCTAAATCTTTTTTGTGTGCCTTCTGCAAGCTGTCCATTCCTCACACAACAAAGGGTGCTTCAAGGCACAAACCACAGGGAAAAGAGAAATTTGCCTTTTCTGAGGACTTTGGAGATTCCTCACTGTTTTGCAGAGCTGGGAGTGCCATTTTCAAACGTGTTTTCTCCAATTTTCACTAAGGGAGGCTGCATCTCAGGTCCTTTGGAGCGTCCAGAGCAAGAATATTTGCTTCTTGCTTGGCATTTCTGGTTCATTTTTGTTTCAGATATTCAGAGTATTTGTGTTGTTTGCACTGAACATCGCAAAGTTATTGTCTCTTCCCACCCATAAAAACTGGAATTTTATTTTGCAAATACAAGACAAAACGTTTATTCTGACCTGTCTCAAGGAAGCAAGTCCCACTTCTGATCATCTCTCCCAGAGCCTCTGTACTAAAGGAAGATGTCCTTAAATACCCTCCTTTCCTTGATGAGTACAGAGCTCTCCCCATCTGCTCTCTGAGCATTGACATGAGCCCAAGCCTTGTGTCAACATGTTCCCAGCCTCCTTTCGTAATATGGAAATGACAGCGGTTGCTGCTTGTGAAGATGAAATCAAATGAATAAATGAATGTCAGCAGACTGTGGGTAGGGGCCCAGAGGTTGCATAACAGGGGGACTACAAGTGCACAGATGCTGTGAAGCCCAACTGGGTGCTGAGTGATTGTCAGGGCTTGTTTTGGAGGGATGCACCTACTCATGTCACCAGCACAGCTGTCAGCCCATGAATTATTCCCAGTGAATTAAGAAACAAAAAATAAAGCTCTCGACCCATCCAGTACTCATGCAGGCCATTTAGAAGGAATATTAGGTGACATCTCTAGGTAAATCAGATGGTGAATTATTACAGCATGGTTCTTCTTTCTTGCAGAAACAAACTCTAGAGAT
Source organism: Parus major (assembly GCF_001522545.3). NCBI lineage: Eukaryota > Metazoa > Chordata > Aves > Passeriformes > Paridae > Parus > Parus major. The sequence continues at coordinate 14,202,481 of NC_031781.1, forward strand.
ATCCTACAAAATCCTTACTATGTCAATGTCAAACTCAATAATGCTCCCCCCAAAAAATTATTACCAGCTGCACATGTGGCAATAATGTCACACTAAGGGCATGGCTGCATGGATGAGGACTGACAGACTTATGCTTCATGCCCCAGCTCTGAGCTGGCCAGATGCAAAGCAATTCTACTCTAGAAGCAGAGAGCCACATTAGCAGGGTGACAGCTTATGCAAGATGAAAGGACAAAATTTTTGGCACTATGGTTTTCTGAATGCCACTGTTTGGACCAATTTGTCTCCTTTTCAGGTGTCTGTCTTGCCTGTTAATCCTTTAACCTTTAACTGGAATGCTTTCTTCTTATTCTTCTCTCTTGCAGTAGGAGAACTACACAAAACAAGGCTGATTTCACAAGCCTGGCAACAGCTTCTTATATAAACAGCACACTTTTGGGTTTCATTCCTCTCAAACAGAAATGCTGCTTCATCTTCTTTGTGCCACTTCCCCTCCGAAACTGCAGCAGCAGCAAGGCAATTAAGAGAGCATGAGGTAATATCCCATACAGAAGACCTGCTTCATTCCACACAAACACACAAATAACCTCCAGCTTGAGAAGGAGGAATGCACAAACACTTAGAAGCTAATTCCCAAACCCAGCAAGACAAAGGCAGAGTTAAAAGACTCAAAACACCTGAGAAAGCAAAACAGTCTCTTATCCCTCACTAAAGCAAACACAAAGAATAATCGCATTCACTCTTCAAGCTGGCAAGCCAGCCATAATATATTGCCTGCCACAGCAATGATCATTGTTCTTGTGCTCTCCACCCCAGCCTGATACACACTCAGCAGATTCATAACTCTTTCAAGTTCTCCAAGATAAACATGAGGGTTCTTGATAAAGAATTTCAATTATAATGTTCCTTGGAGCATCCAACACACCACCCCCACCCCCAACACAACGGGAGATTTGTCCCCACTGCCCCAGGGACACAGTCTGCAGGTCAGCTCCAGAAGGACCAGAGGTTTCTTGTGCCTCTGGAAGTCTGTCTTCTGTGCAGATGGGTCTTGGACTTCCACAGCTGCCCATGGCATCTTCCAGTGCCCCCATCCCCAGGGGGATCACAGAGGGGTTGTGTTGTGTTGTGTTGTGTTTGTTGTGTTTGTTGTGTTGTGTTTGTGTTGTGGTTGTTGTGTTGTGCTGTGTTTGTGTTGTGTTTGTGTTGTGTTGTGTTGTTTGTTGTGTTGTGTTTGTTGTGTTGTGTT